>NW_020954611.1:2425309-2564293 GCF_900497805.2 Vombatus ursinus | reverse complement strand
ATATATATATATATATATATAACTGTATAACTATTCTCATTTTACAAATGAGGAAACTAAGACTTGGAGAAATTAAGTAATTTGGGTCACACAGATTGTGAATGTTAGAACTAGGACATGAAGTCAGGTCTTTGGACTTGTAAATGCTGTGTTTTTTCTGTTATACCACAGCTACCTCTAAAAATAAGTTTGTGATTTTTAACCCTTTGTATTGATCACCTAATTCTAGGTAAGGATGGTTCCTGTTCTTTCTCCTTGCTTGTACAATGATCTTATTTGGAAAATAACTTATGTTAAATGTGTTCTAACCAGATTTGAAGTCCAAGGGAAAACCAAAACAATAAAATTGTAGAAGGAAGAGGAGTACTTTGCCTCACCCTCAGCTTCCGTCAAGGTTATACCAGAACCAATCTTCTTTGAGTATACAGCTTGATGAGTAATGTTTCTTTTAATCATGTTCTATCTCCTTATAAAGACTGACCTGTAAAATCACTTCTGGATCTAAAATTCAGTACCTTTTAAAATTTGCTTCAAGCTCCCATGTTTCTGGGACATTTTTTAGCTCTTTGAATTGACTTTCATTCTAAACTTTTCAGTTTAGCCATAAAATTTAGGCCTTCTTTCCTATTGACATAGAATCTGGAAGTATAGGAGACCACAACTTAACAGTTCATAAAATTCAGCCCAGTAATTAATTGAATGGCACATACTGAAGGGGAATTTGATGAACATCCATTGATATTAATGATTAATTTTTCTCATCTTTCTCCAAGTGATCAAAAATAACTCTTTATGTCAAATGCAAATATGCCATTGAAATGATTCGTGGATCACTTTGTCACTTAAATGGCACTCAATTCTTGAAGCCTTTGCTTATCGATAACCCAGCTGTTAGTTCCCTCCCTCCAAAAAATGTCTTTGAATTTCTTTTGCGTATACTTGTATGTATATATGTAATAGAATATAAGCTCCTTAAAGACAAGGACTGTTTAATTTTTATCTTTATACCCATAGCTCCTAGGACAGTGACTGATGTATAGTAGGTGCTTAATAAATGGTTATTGATTGATATTTACTATGGATTAATAGCAGTACTTATAAAATATAGTTCTTTAGAGATTCTCATTTAAGTCTCTGTAATAGATTTCGTAATTTAGTTTTGAAAAAAAAATTCAGGGTAGGGTAATGAGTAAACTATTCAAAAGAGAATCCTTTGAACAACATGAAGATTCTTAATATCCTCTGTATTTGAAAGTTTCAGTTCAAGTAGAATGTTTAACAGTTTTATCAGTATTGAATATCACAGCCCAGACATGACTTAAAATCAGACTGACATCCTGTGGTTTTAGGAAATTAAAATGCAGTTACATGCTGAACTGTATTGGGCATGCTGTGAGACATGGTCATTTGAGGTTTAAATAGTAGTCTATAAGGAAGCTGCTTTCAACTCAGGGGCCATGTTATTTTTTCATGACCCACTTCAATCTGTAATTTTCCAATTCTTTCAGAGAAAATGTAAAGTATAAAATGAATAATATGGATAGCACTGCATGGTGCTATTAATGCTAATTCTTATCCCTTCTATCTTCTTAATAGTGATCTTGCACTGAAAAGACCCAGATGATTGTTTACAGGTCTTCCTATTAAAGTCCCTTTTCAATATACATCTCTTTACCAGTTAGAAGAAAATTTCTCCCTTTTCCTAAATATTCTTTCTGCCTCAAATAGTTCTGCTATAATCCTCTGGAAAATCTTAGTCTTTGACACGTTTTGTTTTATTTTTGAAGGTGGGTCAGGAGACCTGTCCTAAAGTGAAAACCTGTTAGGTTTATTGTGCTTTCTGAAAAAAGGAAAGTAACTCATGTCAAACCAAGCTAGCATATAAAATTTCCAAGGAGAGATAAAACACTATTTAATTATATAAAAGGTTTACCAGTCTTAAAGACCTCCTATCCTTTACCTCCACCCATAAAGAATGTGAATGTAATTGAAATTTTATAGGGTATTGATTTATAAGATTTTTTCCTGTTAAATGTTGAGTTCAAAAATATTATGATTCTGTTGCGTTTTTCCTTTTTACCTATTGAGTTGAATATGTATTCACATATTTTAACACTGGACCATCATGTGCTGTGGGTTTTTTTTCTTGCATATTTTCTCAACTTTGGGTGTTCTTAAATATTCCACTTTTGAAAGAGGCTTACGTTGTATTCCTTTGGCTCGTTGGTCTCCTATTCCATCATCTAATCTGTTCATTGAGTATAGCAGACTCTAGAGAGGGAAGAGACAGAGGAATACAGTTCCACAATTACTATCCAAATCAGGAATGAAACTAAAGGAGAGTCTAATATAGATAATATACAGAAAAGCAATGATTATAGGTGAGTCTAGAAGTTTGATAAGCCTAAAGACATTTGACAGTTGCTGTGATTAATTATATCTAAGTTGGAAGCTGACTTTAGGGAGGAAAATAAACTTTTACCTGTTAGCTAGATTTGATCATCCTCATTAGTATTTTGGTAAACATTTTATTATTCATTTCAAAGCAGTAAAGTTCTTATAGTTACATCCTTATAGCAACAGAATCAAATGTCTTGCCATTAAGATCCCCACATAACTTGCAAAAAAAGTCATTGTAATAAGTCATCATTGTTGTATATTTCCATTGTTGACTTGATAATAAAAAACAGTTTTAATTCCCAGATTGCTTGAAAATTTTTTTTAGTATTTGTTGCAGATCAAGTTTTAATAGCTTGTATTTTGTTCCTATCGTTGTAAGAAATTATAGAGATATAAATTTTCCCTAAAATTAGTGGATATTACCCTTTCATCTTTGCATGGTTGTTCAGGTGTTTCATTCATTCATTTTTTAAAATTCAGTCACCATTTTTAAAGTATTCATAATATGTAAAGCACTATTGTAGGCATTGGGATAGATAGATTATTGAGACATGTTCTTAGCTTATACAAAGCATACAATTCTGTGTGTGTGTGTGTGTGTGTGTGTGGGAGTGCTGTTGAGGGATGCCACAATTATAATTAATACAGAATAAAATATTATGAGAGTGTAAGAGAAGCCCAATGGGCTTTATGACATCTAAGGGAGCAAAAGGCTATGTCCTGTTTTGCTGCTTAGAGGGATGTTCCTTCTTGGATCATTGCGGGGATAAATATAAATTTATAATAATTCTACTACTGTACTCTTAAACAATGCTTCATATTTAAAAAAAATATTTGCCCATCCATTCTCTGGATATTTCTCTTAGATGTTTCTCTCTTCCAAAAGCAGAGCAACTAATTTCTTGACTTGTCTTAATGAGAACTTTATACTTAAGTAGAGGGATCAACCAGGGAAAATTCTCTTATGGATTTGATTTTCACCAACAAGAAAGAGCTTGTTACTCTGGTGAAATCAATCAACAAACTTTAACTTCCTGTTATGTTTCAGGCCCTCTGCTGAGTATAAGGGATACAGAGACCAAAATGAAACAGTCCCTGCTCTCAGAGAGCTTACATTCTATCTGGAGAAACAACTTAACAGCTAAATACATAAGTATATGCAAAATAATAGAAGGTAATGAGGAGGAGCACTAACATGGAGGGATCAGGAAAGGCATTATATAGGAAAAAATATCCAAGCTTAACTTTAAGGAAACTGGAGATTCTAAGAAGTAAAGGTAAGGATGGATTACATTCCAGGATTGGTGGCACCCTGGGAAAAGATGAAGAAATGGCAGAAAGAATGTCATGTGTGAGGAGTTTGAAGAAAGGCAAGTTTTTCTGAACTATCTAGTATGGGAGTGGGAGTTGGAAGATGGAAGGGACCTTAGAATTCAGCTAACCTCCTCTTTTACAGATGAGGATATTAAAGCACAGTGAGCTTCTGTCAGCTGCCCAGTGACTCACAAGGCAAGGATCTAATCAGATTCTCTTCCACTGTAACAAAAGAGGCATAGTGTCTAGACTAGAGGTAATAATCCTGCTATACTCTGTCCTGGTTAGACCTCATCTAGAGTATTATGGTCAGTTCTGGATGCCGCATTTTAGGAAGGCCATAGATAGGGCAGCTAACAATGACTTCAGGGCCATTAGATATGAGAATTGGTTGAAGGAGCTGAGGTTACTTACTCTGAAGAAGAGATTCATAAGAAGTTATGATAGTTGTATTTGAGTGCCCATCATGTAGAAGAAGGATTTATTCTGCTTGACTCTAAAGGCCAGAATTAGGTAAACGTCAGAAAGTCAGATTCTGTATTATTACTCTATGCTGCCAAACATGGTTTCCTATTTCTAGGAAAGTTCAACAGTTCTAGTCATTTGCTGAAAAAACTATTGTAGATATGAAATTGAAATATCTATAAACTTTTATTGTTGTTCAGTTGTGTCCGACTCTTCATAACCCCATTTGGGATTTTCTTGGCAAAAGTACTGGAGTAGTTTGCCATTTCCTTCTTCAGCTTATTTTACAGATAGAGAAACTGAGGCAGACAGGGTTAAGTGACTTGACCAGAGTCACACAGCTATAAGTGTCTGAGGCCGTATTTGAACTCAGAAAGATGAGTCTTCCTGATTTCAGACCTGGTACTCTAGCCACTGTACCACCTAGCTGCCCAATAAATTTTAATCACTGTTGAATGTTAGCTCAAATGTTAACATTTGCAATGTTAGCTCAAAGTAGCCCTCCCCTTTTTTCCTGTGATTAATAGATGTTATTTTATTTCTGGCTTTGTTTTTCTAGTGTAATGTTTCTGAATTTTTTTTTTTTTTTGGCTTTTATTTTTGCTCATGGCACAGTCTTCTTTGCCTTAAGGAAAGGTGGCACATTGAATGTTTAAATTAGAAATTCTATGGAAGAGTCAGTAGACTTGTAGATGCATAACTTCCCTTCAGTGAGAGCAACCTGTTTTGTTGAACTCTTTCTATGTTTGAAGTCTGTGTTTTGAGATTAGTACATACATGTAATGGACAAGTTCTGTTTATTTTGCAAATAAACTTATACTGCATATTCTGGGTAAACAAAATTTGTATTAAAATTATGTATATTTTTATCTGTAGTAATCTAGCAGCTAAAATTTTGTGACATATTGCATACCTTTTGAGAACCCAAAATTTTACAGATTTTCTAACATGCTTATCATGTAATCACTAAGCATTTACTAAATGCCTGGTGGCTCCAAAAAGCCGTTAGCATGCACAGTGGCCACACCCTGGTAAAACCATTTCATCAGACAGACTAAACCAGATTGAGGGTAACTGACAGGCCTGAAACCTGCTGGTGGATTAGGGGTCTGTTTACCCCAAGCATGTGAAGATTTCCCTCAGCAGAATGAGTTGTTGTGAAGACTTTATTCCAGTGGCCATGAAGGCAGCTGAATCAGGTGCTATGGAGTGCTTAGAGTTTGGTCAGACATCAAAGATGTCAAGATCTTCCATTGCATCCTGAGCTATTGTGAGTGGTCTTGACTTTTGTCTTGCCACTGGACTTTTGATGACTCTGAACGGGGAGTGAGGCTGATGACTTTGTATATCTCTGTCTCACTTAAATCTAATTCATGCACAAGTCAGGATATCACCCCATAATGTTACTGGTCCTCTTCAGAAGTGAAGGATGAACAACTGAGTGAGGTGCTGGGGATACAAGCATAGAAATGAAGACAGCCTCCCCTCCATACCTGAGAGCACATTTATTGGGAATAGTGTGTTTTAGAGCATCTCATATTTTGTACAGGATAAAATATACTTTGGTTGTAAGGTCCACAGAAATACCAGTCATATTCTAAGTATGTCTGAGTCTCTCTTTTTCCAAATCCACCCAGTTTCAATCTAAGAATGTGCTACATACACAATAACGGAAAGTATTTAAGGACTGATTAGTTCCACTTTCATAAATTTCTACTTGTAGTCTTTTCTGCCAAAAAAAAAACAAAAACCTAGAGACTAGACATGAGAGAACAAGCAGGACTGTTTATTTTGCTAGTGTTTTCTTTTACATGATAGTACTAGCACAACGTTTTCATTATAAATACAGGAATTGGAGTAGGGTTGCTATTCTTGTAAAAAAATACATTTTCCTAGCTGATGTTTAAAACAGTGATAGATTTCAGTTAGATTGAATTGATTTGTACCTTCTTTTATGGCATGTACATAATAATAATGTAATATTACATTAATAAAATGTAAACTGCCATCTGAAAGTTGGGGTGTGGCTGACAACAAGAGAAGGAATCAAAATTGTACTTGCCAGCATGCCTAAACTTTATCAAACATTAGAAACCTATTCCAAAGTACTGTGTTGTACTGGTAGCAGCTGATTGGCCCCCAAAGACATGAAGTGCATAAACATTGTATTCTGTTGCCTTTTATAATTTAGTTAAGTCATGTGTCTATGGAGCACAGTATAAGGGCAAAAAATAATCACATTAGAACATTAATGAATTTCTCTTAAAGAAAATTAAATTTGTCATGCAAGATATAGTGAAGAGCAGGCTAGGAGAGAACTAACAAGACAGGTGAAGGAAGGAAGCTTTGTAAAATCACTTTGTTGGACCTGAAACTGGCAGTGCAGTAGACAACTTTCTTACAGACAGCATGTTTTTCTAGAGTCTTTCTTCCTATTAAAACCTCCTTTTCTTTGGTTCCATTTTGTTATGAAGCAGGAAATGACAGTAATTGAACCTATTCACATACTTTGTGAAAAGTCATCAGTTTCTGTGTTTAAGCAGACAGAAACCTGGGATGCCATGATGGAGGAGCAAATTATAGAGAGTGAGGAAGAGAAAGGAGTAACCAGGGTTTGGGGCTTTTTTATCCTATAAGTTTAAAAAAAAATATAAGGACTTCGTAATTTGAAATTTGTAATTTTGAATGTTATAGACCAGAATAAGTATGCTATAGATTAACAACTGGGCAGTACTTGGCTAATGGTAATAGCGTTGAGTAGTGGATTAGGGTTTCTGGATTCTAATTCCAGTTCTTTCACTAACTAGAGATTGAATTGCCTAACTCATGGTTGACCCAGTCCCTCCATATAGAGTAAATATCATAATATAAGTCCTCATAGACTTGCTAAGAAAAAGAAAGGTAAATAAGTGAATGTCAGTTAAACGGATTTATTTTTGGTAATGAAACCAAAAATAAATCCGTTTAACTGACATTCACTTCTTACGTAGTTGCTTATGCTTACTTTGATGTGTAAGTGCCCATCAAGAAACTCCAAAACAATGCCTTTTCAACCACATTTATAAAATCGTTTTGAAGTCTTCAAGCAAAAGATGCCACAGAAATCTCTTTTGTATCTTTCCTGTGGTTAATGTTCGTTAATGTTGTGACCTGTAAAAGGAATACGTATTCAAAGTACCATTATAAGCTGCTGTAAAGCATAAAGCATGCCCTCAATTCTTTGAGTTCTTCTTTAAACACTGAGAAAAGCTGTTTGTTTACATTGTGTAGCCAGGGTCCCACTCCTCAGTGGAATTAGATGAATATGTTTATGAGTTTCTCAAATAAAAAAAGAGGTACAAATTTATTTTTTTAAATTTGTGTTAATATCTTTTGTTTACATATTACTTTCCTGGTGTATCTGTCCCCAAGACAGTTGTCCCTTATAACTAAGAATTAAAAAAGAAAGAGGAAAAAAAACCAAATTAACAGAATTAAGTACCACAATAACCTAGTCTCATAGGTTATGCTGTGCTTTAAATAATAGGTCTTCTGTGGCTCCCCCCCCCACTTTACAGTTAAGAGAGGGCAGTACAAGATGCATAATTTTAACTAAACCTTTTTGTTCACATAAAAGTATTAAATTTTCATTGACAAATGCATAGAACACTTCATTTTACAGCTTTTTAAGTTCATAATTACATGTCTTAACTTTTGAAACCAATTAAAGTGATTTTTTTCCTAAATTTACAGATATTCTAAATTATGAAAGATATTTAAGCTGTCATTATGCCAGATACATTTGTCAGTCCAAATTATATTCCAGGTTCAAATTGTGTTATTGTGTTATTCAAATTGTATGCCTAGGTTCTGGTCTTGCTGATAACTTACTGTGTTGTATTTGGCCAAGTTACTTAGTTGCTCAGGGTCTCAGTTTCCATATCCATAAAAAGAGATTATTTAACTAGATGAACTTTAAGATTCTTTTCAGCCCTAAGATGCTATGATTTTATATGCCAGAAAGAAAGAAAATAAGATATAAATTCCATTTGATTTTGGGATTCCCTGACTGCATTTGTAGTATTGTGAGGAAACTCTTATTCTGAGCTTGCGGATGTCTTTTGTACATCATAATTATTTTTTTCCTGTAAGAAATGGCACAGAAAACATTATCAGAAAGGAGGTGTAACTCTAATGGGAATGAGAGACAACAAGTGGAAGGCCTACCCAGTAATTGGTACTTTTGAGATACTAAAAGAATTAGATTGAAGGCCTCCATGGGGAGTTGGGGAGGGTGGGAGAGGGAAGGTTGGAGCAAGGAAGGACCTTTTATAGAGGATTGATGGGAAAATATATATAAGAATTGCACTGGTTATGTTCTGCATCAGTAGAGGGTAGTAGTACCCATGTTGATGAAATCGTGGAGTCATCAACAATTATATTTAAATATCAGGTTTTTGAAAAATTGAATATCTTTTCATCATAGTTAATTTTAAAAATTTAAAGGCACCAACTTTCAAAGTTAATACCTGCCAAAGTTAAGTATATGTTAGATGCACATGCATGCTTTTTTAAAAAATTAAATGTATTTACTTTTAGTTTTTAATATTCACGTTTATAAGATTTTGAGTTCTAAATTCCCCACCCTTCTTTCCTCCACCCTCCCCAAAATGGCATACAATCCAATATAGGCTTTTGTACAATCATATTAAACATATTTCCACATTAGTCATGTTGTGAAAGAAGAATTGGAACAAAAGGGAAAAAATCATGAGAAAGGAAAAAAAAGAGAGAAAATAGTATGTTTTGATATGCATTCAGACTCCATAGTTCTTTCTCTGGATGTGGATAGCATTTTCCATCATGAATCTTTTGGAATTGTCTTAGATCATTGCATTGTTGAGAAGAGTTAAGTCTATCGAAGTCAGTCATCACACAATGTTGCTGTTACTATGTACAATGTTCTCCTGGTTCTGCTCACTTCACTCAGCATCCATTCATATAAATCTTTCCAGGTTTTTTTGAAATCTGCCTGCCCATTATTTCATATGGAACAATAGTATTCTATTACATTCACATACCACAACTTGTTCAGCCATTCCCCAGTTGATGGGCATCCTCTCAATTTCCAATTCTTGGCCACCACAAAAAGAGCTGCTATAAATATTTTTGTACATGTGGGTCCTTTTCCCTTTTTTATTATCTCTTTGGGATACAGATCTAGTAGTGGTATTGCTGGATCAAAGGGTTTGCACAGTTTTCTAGGCCTTTGTTCCATAGGCATAGTTCCAAACTCTCCCAACAATGCTTTAGTGTTCCAATTTTCCCACATCTTCTCCAACACTTATCATTTTCCTGTTTTGTCATGTTATAGCAGTTTGATAGGTGTGGTGTGGTACCTCAGAGTTGTTTTAATTTGCATTTCTCTAAATCAATAGTGATTTAGAACATTTTTTCATATGACTGTTGATAGCTTTAATTTCTTCCTCTGAAAACTACCTTTTCATATCCTTTGACCATTTTTCAGTTGGGGAATGTCTTGTATTCTTGTAAATTTGATCAGTTCTTTATATATTTGAGAAATGAGGCCCTCATCAGAGACACTGGCTGTAAAAAATATTTCCCAGCTTTCTGCTTCCCTTTTAATCTTGGTTGTATTGGCTTTGTTTGTGCAAAAACTTTTTAATTTAATGTAATCAAAATTATCCATTGTGCATTTCATAATGTTCTTTATCTCTTGTTTGGTCATAAATTCTTCTGTTCTTGACAGATCTGACAGGTAAACACTATTCCTTGATCTCCTGATTTGCCTATAGTGTTGCCCTTTATGTCTAAATCATGTACTCATTTTGACCTTACCTTAGTAAACAGTATAAATCATACTGTCTTCCAGTTTTCCCAGCAGTTTTTGTCAAACAGTGAGTTCTTATCCCAGAAACTGGAGTCTTTGGGTTTATCAAATAGTACTTTACTATAATCATTTACTACTACATCTTGTGTATGTAATCTGTTCCACTGATGCACCACTATTTCTTAGCCAGTACCAAGTTTTGATGATTAAATGCACGCTTTTTAATGAATTGGTTAATGGCCTAAAATAATTTTACCTAGGAAATTGAGGGGGAGAGGGAGCCAACTTGTAACTTTATTGATGTGGGCAGATCCTGGCATAGAAATTGCCTTTACCAGCAAAGTCAGTAACTCATCTGTGACTTTCAGTCCTAAATAGTAGCCTTGATTGCTAAGACTGTAAGTGACTTGGCCCATGGTCATAGACAGTGTATGTTAAAGGCAAGATTTGAAATCTAATCTTTCTCACTTTGTGATGACCCCTCCATACACCATGCCATGCTTCTTCTTAGATATTAATTTGTAGATAAGTAGAATTTCTGACGTAAATTTAAGCTTTGGAGATTAGTGTTGTGTCTCTTCAGATATCCGGGCATATAACAAACATATTGTCTGTTTTGCTGATTCCTTGTAGGATTATGCCTGATCTGTGTATGTATAAGGGAAGACCTTATGACCAAACAAAGCATAGAGGTGATCAGTTTTGGAGGAAGAAATCTAAGCTATCAGTAGCCATATTAAAAAAAAAATGTTCCAAATCACTAATTACCAGAGAAAAGCAGAGTAAAGCAACTGTAAACTTCTACCTCATCTATTAGATAGGAAAAGTTAACAAAAAACAAAAAATTAAAAAAAAAACAACAGAAAATGAGAAATGCTAAGGGAACTGTGGGAAAACAAGCATACACCAAGGTCTTGATTTGTGGAGGTAACAACTCCCTTGAAGTGATATGTATTCAAAGTTATAATTATGTAAAATATGGTAATTGTTTCCAACTCAATGGAAATATTCAGTGCAAATTTGAATGATTTGACCATTTGAAGGGATTCACTATTCACACTAATCAGAACCTAGCTATATTAATGCATTATTGGTAAAGCCATGAATTGTTTCATTCTGGAAAGTAATTTGAAATCATACCCCAAAAATTATTAAACTAGACATATCTTTAGATCCAGTAACACCATTACTATTCTGAGGAGATCAGAGAAAGAGGAAAATAAACCATTTGTACAAAAATACATACAGCAGCTCATTTTGTGATGGTGAAGAACTAAAAACTAAAAGGATGCTCATCAGTTGGGGAATGGAAGAACAAATGTAATAGAATATTGTTGTGCTGTAAGAAATGATGGGGATGGTTTCAGAGAAACCTGGGAAGATTTCTATGAGCTGATAACAGTAAAGGGAGCAGATCAGGGGAACAATTTATACAATAACAACCATATTGTAAAGACCATCTTCAAAAGACTTAAGAACTCTGATCAGTGCAATGACTAACCACAATTCCAGAGGATTCATTATGTGTTACCCACCTCCTGACAGAGAAGTAATGTACTCAGGTGCAGATTAAGACATTTTTTGGACATGATTGGTGCAAGAATTTGTTTTTCTTAACTATGCATATTTGTTTCAAGGATTTTGTTTTTGTTTAATGGAAACGGGAGTACTTTAATGTGAGGGAGAGAAAATGTATTTTTGTTAATTGGGAAAATTAAATTTAAAAAATAAAGCAGGTTGCCAACTTTAAAAACAAATATCTTATTAAAATGAAATGTAAAGTAATATAGTAATTTCAATTTGATTATAAGAGTAGTTCACCTTAGAGAATAACTGATAACTTACAAACAGCTTTTCTTACAACAATCTTGGGAGGCAGGTAGTACAGATATTATCTTCTATTCTATAGATGAGGCATCTATGGCCCAGTGAAGTTGTGGTTTGTCTAGTCATACAGCTAATAAATTATAAAACTGGTATTTGAATGTAAGTCTCAAAACTGCAACCAAGTTCAGTAGTCTTTCCTTCATACCACATGGCCTCCAAGGCAGCCATAATTTGAGGAGTCTGACTTCTACCCTTAGTCCCTTTTGGAGTAAGGTTACTCCAAAGCCATATTCTTGCCAACCATTTGATGTTTAGATCAGAAACCATGCCATAGTGGACTTAACCCTTTTTTTTCTGGAACTTTCAACTTGAGGCTGATCAGTTTGAGTGAGGGTCAGCCCCCATCATTCTTTACTTCGTTCCCTTGCCATCTTCTTGCAGAAACCTTTTATTTTAACATAATAGTTATTTTACCCCTTTCCTACTACAGTGCTATTGAAACCTCATCTTGTTATACAGAAGAATGAGCTAAAACACCTAAGCCTCTTTAATAGTATATACATTTTCCCTTAATAATCTCCCACCTTTGTTGTGAGGAAGGGTGGTTTGTTTCATTATAGCTTCTCCAGGATCGCCCTGAGCTGGTTTCCTTTTAATGATCTTTCATTTACAGTCATTAAGTAGTTGTGTTGTACATTGGGTGGAAAGGGAAAGATCTAATCTCTACCTTGTGAAGACATGATTTCACTCTATATCACTTCAAATAGATTTTTCTGTGTTTATATGAATTCTTCATCATTTTATACTATACAGTAATATCCCATTACATTCATATAATTTTTTAGCCACTCCTCAGTTGAGTCTGTAATAACATAGGAGAAAAAGTGTTTGAATTAGAATCAGGAGATCTAAGTTCAAATTCCCACTGAGACTTATTAGCTGTGACTGTGGGAAACTAACTTATAGGCTTGAACCTTAGTTTCCAAATCTACAAAAAGGGCATAATGAAACTGCCTCATAGTGTGGTTGTGAGAAAAGTATTTTGTAAAAACTAAAGTGTTGTGTTGTGAATGATGTGAATTACTATTATAACAAGTTTATAGCCACCTGAGCTAGGGAGGGTGGAGATTTAACCCCATATATTATGTAGGTATACACAGTATACACAATGTGTGGGCATTACACATAGCCACTTCAATTAAACCAACTTTAAAATTAATCTATCATATGAAAATTCATTGTTTACAAAGCAAAAGAGTGTTTCCATATTAGCTTTGGTTTCTCAGCTCCAATCTTTATGGAGAATTAGTGTCTCTTTATTTTTGTGGTTCAGTGTTTCTCTCATAGCCTTAGTTTGCAGTTGGTACATTTTTGGGTTTTGTTAAATACTTCCTCAGAATACTTTGAAAAATTAAACTAAGTCCTCTGTAGGTATTACAGATGTTCAGGTTTGTTTTGAAAGGCTTGAGTTTTCATGTGGTTTAAGTCGTTTTATATGTTTGTTTATTTAAAATCTTTTTGAATAGGGAAAGTGTAAAGTCTTTTTTCATATTACTGCCAATTACAGTAAACTTAGAGGACCCTAATACAGTTGTTTATGTGCTATACAGGAAATATCTTCCACATCCCCCATCATTTTGAGTATTAAAATAATAGGATTTAAAGTACAATGACTTACTGTTTTAGTGAAAGCAAGTCAGGTTTATCATCAGATTTTGACTGTATTTGTCAAAGTGTTTAGTCTGTAAGATTTCCAAGTCAAAAAGAAAAGATTTACCTTTAGGCTCAGAGCCAGGCAGTTTTTGACTACTTGGTATGTGGACAAATTCATCTGTACAAACTTTGATTTTAAGTTCTGCCTGCAGTGCCGTATCTTCTTTGGTCTTCATTTCTGAAACAGTAAAATCCTGTAGATAATTGAAGGCTAGATATATTCTGCTTTTGAATACTGATTTCAAAAATTGCCAGCTTCTTTTCTGTTAGAGTAACTGAGCCGCAAATATTTGGCTTAGTCAGAACATCCTGGATGTTTTAATGTATTTCCTTTTATGACTTGTTCTTGCTGGTTTTAATTAAAGGAAACCAAAACACTGCTTTTACTGGTGAGGTGTACATTAGCTAACACCTAATTTTAAATGTGTTCATTTGGCTGAGATTGTATACCAATGTAAACCAATGTTTAATGAACAAATAATTTGAAAGAGGTCAAGTTGTAATTTGCTGCCTTTATTAAAAATATGCCTTGATAACATTGGTAAAATATTTATGATATTTTCAATACCTACTTCACATCTGTAAAGTAGGGGTAGTAATAATATGTATGCTATCTGCCTCACAGGGTTGTTGTAAGGAAAGAACTTTGTAAGCTTTAATGTACTATACAAACATAAATATTATTGTAGAATCATCTGTAGATCTTACAGAATTTTCATATATATATGTAATATCTTTCTAATGTAGTTCAGTACTCTGACTTTCAAAGCATTTACTGTAATTGAGTGTAGTTTTGATTATGGCTAGAAATGAAAACAGAGAAACTGTAAAGGCTGCAGAACTATCAGTGTACAACTGAAGTGCCTGAAACATAGTAGGTGCTATATAAATGCTAGCTATAATAATAACAGATATTATTATTATTATTATTATTATTATTATTATATGCTACACTACTCTGGCATAATTCTCAAATTTTGATGGTTTTTGAATTCCAAATTTCATTTCTTAAGAGATTATAAATACATGTCTTGTTATTTCACCGATCATTTGCATAGACAAGACTACCTTAGGTATTTGAAATAAAAATAAATAAAATATAAATGAAAGTGAAAGAAGACTCATTTTAATGTTGAAAAACGTTAACCCAGCGTACTGGTTGGTGCAAGTTGGAAAAATACAATTGATATTTTTAGTGTTCAGGAGACAGATACATTCTACCAGTACTTACTGTGACTCTGGACCATATTTCTTCTGTAAAATAAAGATAAAATAACTACCTAATAAGATTATTTTTAGGGAAAAAGGAGATAATATATGATAAATATGTTGGAAAATATAACGTACGTAGAGATGGTACTATTGCTACGACGTCTGAATTACATTTAGTTTCAATTTCTTTTGTGTTTAACCAACATTAAGTCGGGAAAGGAGCAATTTTCATTTGGTAAGAACCTGGCCTATCAGGGCAGTAATTGATGTCCCTTAAATCATATTACTGGTTTTAGAATGTTTTAAAACATCAAACAATCAAATCATTCTTTTGGCTTGAAATACTGCTTTTAAAGCCAAATGACAAAGGTTTGTAATCCATTCTTTAAGAGTCCTGCACTCTTAACTTTCTTTGAAGACATCTTTACAAGTTGCCAATCATAGAGATTTGCCTTTTTAAAAAATAGACCATTTTTATGGTTTTGACATTGATTCTGGATGGTATAATGGATATTTTACATTATATTGTTGGTACTTCTTCATTTATTTTTTCATTCTATGCTGAACAAAACTTTACATTTTCTCTTAAATTCTTAGTTTTTTTTGTTTTTCACCTGTGTTGATGATGGATTCTAGTTCATTCTTCTGTCAGCTAAGTAAATTGGGCAGCATTTTATACTTTGAGAATATAGGAGTTGCAAGTTTTGAGATCATCTTCTGGGGGAAAAAAACATTTGGGACTATATTTTGACTTAAATTTAATATATTCAGTTTTCATTTGGGTTTTTTCTGATCCAACCGGCGCATTGTTAATTTTCTAAAGATTAGATGACCCCTACAGATGCTGTCTAATTCAGAGGTTAGTAAAGTTAGGTATGTAAGAAGTAGGGTACCTGGGGTTGGGGGTGGGGTGAGGAGAGAGTCTGCTGGTTGAGAAATCTATAGCACCTTCTTCAGTTCCACTTAATGCTTCATTTTTCTCAGTGGGGAAGACCTTCCTTTAAGGCTGCCAAGATCACATGAGGGCATGTTAGGTCAGTGACCTTACAGTAACACTCCAATTCTACTGGATAACAAATCACAGAAATAACTAACAAAAGGTAGATTGCAAGTGGAAGTCATATTTTTGAAATGAGACTACACCATGATAATAAATGTCTCATGATTTTTTTTGTCTTCTATCTCAGCTTTTATCCCCACCCATTTGCATCTTAGCTTTTTCTTCAAGAGAAAAGGCCCAAAGTTATAAGATCTTTAAGAAATCTGAGGAGATATTTGTATCTTTAATGAACACAAATCAATGACTTAATTCCTCTCCCCTCCAAATGCATAATAATGCCTTATATTTAATGTTTTTACAGTTTTGAAAAGGCAATTCATAAATATTATGTAATTTGATTTTCACAGCAGCCAAGAATTCATCTGAAAATACTACCTATTTTCTAGATAAAATGACTGGAATAGATTGTGAAATAACTCAGGATTCCTTTTCAGATCTTTCGACTTGTGATCCTGTACTATTTGTTCTATACCACTAATGCAGTTGTTTGTATTTGAGTGCAGAGTAAGCTGAAACCAGTAATGGGGAAATTTACAGTGTTCCTGAACTGTACATGTGGTACATTTGACAGTTGTAGCTCATTAATCACCACATCCGTTTAAAATTAAACCCTAGAGAATTTATCAAAACCATTTTGCTGTCCCTAATATTTATAGTAGATCTTCCCATAACCACTTTTCTTAATGACCAAAAGATCCAGTCCTGCCAAGAAAACGAGGTGCTAGACCTTTCCAAAAGAAAGTCCCTTTGTGCAGCTGTATCTGTTATGTAAGACAAACCTTACAGATAGACAATAGCAGCAATAATAATAAGCATTTATATAGCATTTTAGGATATTCAAAGTGCTGTGCATTGGTCAGCTCATTTGATCCTCACAACAACCCTGTGAGATAGGTGTTGTTATTATCCTCATTTTACAGATGAGAATACTGAGACTGAAGGAGATTATGATTTGTTCAGAGTTACCTAGCTAGTGTCTGAGGTGGAATTTGAACTGTCTTCTTTCAGACTCACAAGTCCATAGCTCTCACTTGCTGTACTATCTAGTGGTGTCAGATCAAGTGCTTGTGAGTTTGTTTGGGTAGTTCAGGAGCTAAGTTCCCCTGGGTGGGATCTAAAACAGTCTGAATTTATGCCAAATCCACCCTGTAATGAGTGATATTATGGTGAGCTTCCCAAGTAAATGGTAATTACATTGACTGACCCATGTTTTCTGGGAAAGAATTTTCTAACCTCATGGTGAGTTGGTGATAGTTTGTGTGCACTAGTAAGTTTATGGAACTTAAAGATTGGAATAAGCAGAGAGAGAGAGAAAAAAGAGACCCTCAATGAAATATAAAATTAAGCTTGAAATTATTCCTAATATTAGCTGAATATTAAATACATATAATATAACATCTGTACTTAATGCATTATTTTAACTATATTATCATCCATTACTTGACTTTTGCACAGTTTCTTTATTTGTATCTTTAGCAAGTGTAATGTATATTTCATTATCCTATATTGCCATTTTTTAGTGTAGATTGACCAGGGCTGTTACTTGACAGTTCTACATTACTTTTCATGTACTAAATACTTTGAGGTGGTAACACCTAAATATATAATTCTGAGCATCACACATGTTCATCAAAGTAATAGAAAGTGCTTATTTGCATTTGAACTAGATAACTAGTACTTCCAAGTCTGATGACAGACAAAGCAGAAAAAACAAAAGCAAGTCATTTGATTTTTACACATACTTGGATATGATTTTTACATTGTTTTATGTCCTTTTAACATTAAACAGAGCTGTTGAACTAAGTCTGTTTAATAATAAAGTTATACTGGTGTTACTACTGGACAAAATAATCTTAAAAATAAACTGTTTTATGGGTTTAATGTTATGATTTCACCAAACTAAGTTGTAATTAGTCAGTTTCTCATGTCTTGTTTTATATTGAGCATGGCATTTCTTTTTTAAAACTTCATGTTGTAATGTTGTGCCTCAAATATCATAGGAGTCTCAGACTATATTCATAAGACCAAATTAAGTTTTTTTCCTGTGATGTGCAAGTTAAAAAAAAATACTCTTTTTCTTTAGTTTTACCAGTTAGTACAGATTTGTCCCCCCTTTTCCCATAGTAATGATTCTACAAAAACATGAAGTTAGTTAATGTTATGAATAGTTTCTATAGAATCAGGGCAGGAATTTCTTGAGTTGAGAACAGAAAACAAAAGCCACTTATTTTCAGCCAGTAAATATTTAAGTGTCATCTGTGTGCTAGACACTGTGTTAGGTGCTAAGGATATAGGTACAAAAGAATGAAATAGTCCCTACTCACAGTGAAACTACATTCTAATTGGGGAGTCAAAAAGAACGTATAAAAATATATGTAACTCAAATATAAAGTTAATAATAAGAGTCTTCATTAAGAAGGTGGTGCCTGAACAGTATTTTAAAGGAGAGAGACTTTAGTAAAGGACAGGTAAGGAGGGAATATATTCCAGGATTGAGAGATGTCCAGTACAAAGGCTTAAAGGTGGCAAATTCGATGTTGTAATGAAAGAACAGGAAAAAAAGGAAAGTTTGGCTAGATCAAGAGCATGGGGAGGGAAATATGTCTAAAGAGGCTGAAAAGGTGATTGGGGCCTGGTTGTGTAGGTCTTTTAAAGCTAAACAGAGGAGTCTTATATTTTATTCTAGAATTCATAGGAAGCTGCTGTGGTTGATTGAATAGGGTGGTGATATGGTCAGTCTGTGTAAAAGTAAAATTAGTTTGGTAGTAGTATGTAGAAGAGACTTGAGGGGAAGGAGACCAATTAGGAGGCTGTTGCAGCATTCTGGGTGAGAGGTAATGAACAATAGTGGTTAGGGGTTTTGTGTGTGTGTGTGTGTGTGTGTAAAACAACTTGGATGTAATCGTTGTTGAGAAGATGTGTGTGTGTATGTATGTATATATATATATGTATATGTATATGGCAAAATTTGGCAACTTATGAGACAGTGGAAAGCTGATGGTGCCTGTGACAAAAGTAGGGAAATTTGGTGGAGGCAAGGGCTTGGGGGAAAGCTAATGAGTTCAATTTTAGACATGTTGAGTTTAGTATGTCTCTGGGACATCCAGGCTGAAATATCCAATATGTAATTGGTGATCTGGAACTGCAGCTCAGAGAGGCTAGGGGACTGGATATATAGATTTGGAAATTATCTGCATAGAGATGATAGTTAAACCTGTGGAAGCTGAAGAAGTTACTGAGAGAGTGTAGAGCAGAGATTCTTAACCTGGGGTTTGTTAACTTAAAAAAAAAGTGAGTATGTGTGTGCGTGTGTGTGTGTGTGTATACATATATAAATAACTATTTCAATATATTTAGTTTATTTTGTAATGCTATATATTTTATTTTATGCATTTAAAAACATTCTGAGAAAGTCTCTAGGCTTCCCCGGACTGCCAAAGAGATCCATGACACAAAGGAATGTTAAGAATTTGGAATAGAGGAAGAGTAGAAGAGAGCCTAGGACTGAACCTTAGGGGAACACTCATAGTTGGTGGGAAGAGTCATGATGTAGATGGTAAGATAGCAAAGGAGACCCTGAAGCAGCTAACAGGTAGGAATAGAATCAAGAGAGAGTAGTATCACAAAAACTGAGAGAGGAGAGAATAGTTTTCAGGAAAGGTTGATCAGGAGAATGAAATACATCAGAGAGAGGTTGAGAAGGATTAGGACTGAGAAAAAGATGATCAAATTTGTCAATTAAGAGATTGATGGTAAAGTGGAAGAGAGCAATTTCAGTTGAATAATTAGGTAAAAAGTCAGATTGAAAAGGTTGTGAACTGAATGATAAGGGAAGGAGAGGAATCAAGTGTAGATTTTTTTTTTTAAGGAGGTTGTTGGAGAAAGGGAAAATATAGAACAGTAGCTTGAAAGGATGGCAAACTCAAGGCAAGATTTTTTTTTTCTTTTTTTAAGCATGGGGGAGATTTGAGCATATTTGAAGTCAGGAGGGAAAGAAAGAACCAGTTTATATGGAAAAGTTGAAGTTTCAAAGTAGGGGAGGTATGATTGAAGATGTATTCTGATGGAGAAGATAGGAATTGGAGCCAAGTACATAGGTAGAGGTGGGGTAGCTAAATGGCTCAGTGGATAGAGCACCCACCCTAGAATCAGGAAGGCAGGAGTTTAAGTCTGGCCTCAGACACTTACTAGCTGTGTGACCCTGGGCAAGTCACTTAACCCTGTTTACCTCAGTTTTCTCATCTGTAAAATGAGCTGGAGAAGGAAATGGCAAACCACTCCAGTATTTTTGCCAAGAAAACCCCAGATGGGATCATAAAGAGTTGGATATCCCTGAAAACAACTGAACAACAACAATATAGGTAGAAGAGTGTTGATGTTGGCAATAAAAATGGCCACTTCTAGGGGTCCGCTAGGTGGCCCAGTGGATAAAGCATTGGCCTTGGAGTCAGGAGGTCCTGAGTTCAAAGCCGGCTTCAGACACGTAACACTCACTGTGTGACTCTGGGCAAGTCATTAACCCCAATTGCCTCATCAAAAAAAAAAAAAAGGCCACTTCTTTGTTGGAGGTTGGGAGAATAGGAGAGAGTAGCAGATGATGTCAAAACATTTTAAGATGATCGGAGAATGGCAGAAGAGGAAATGTAAGTTGAATGGCCTCAATTTTCTTAGTAAAGTAAGAGAAGAAAAAGAGAGGAGGAAAGGGTGTGGAAAGCAAGATGACTACTTCAAGAAGCAAGAGAAAGTTTGAAATAGCTTCTGTGGAGAGAATAGGAAATCAATTAATTAAGGAGGAATAAAAGGACTGACTTGTGGGTGCAGTGAGGGCCCAGTTGAGGTTGAATAACTTGAATTTGTACCCAGGCAGCATGTTTGTTAGATTTCCTCCAGCATTGTTCAGCAGTAGGAGTGGAAGAGGATGGTGAGAGTAATCTAGGGGTTGGTATTAGCAAGAGAAGAGTGGCAATAGGACAAGGGGGGAGGAATTCAGGAACAGAAGTTAGTATTGAGTTAAAATGACTAACTATTAGATTGTGATCGGAAAGAAAAGACAATTAAGTCAGAGAAGGGTAAATAATGGTCTCAGAAAATACTGAGGTTTGGAGGGAATATAGATCATGATGTGGATAAAGGGTAAAGAGGAGGAATGAAATGACTGGACCTATGTTCAGATGGGCACACTTGATAATAGTAAGATCTAGTGTGGGAATGATTATTCCTTTGTGTGGACAAGGTCAAATGAATGAGTTGGTCTTGGAACGTGAGAAGATTGAAGAAATGGAAGGTGAGGGAGTTTGAAGAAGCATCTGCATGAATATGAGAGTTGCCTAACACAGAGTATTCCAAAAGTCTTAACACAGCTTTAAAAGTTATTAAAGATATTAAGGCTTAAAATGTTGCCAAGATTTTTGAGATACTCTATATAAAGACAGGAGTTGAGAAGAAAATGATGATGCAAGGAGCTGAACTCCTTGAAGAAGGCAGGAAAATGACTTAGGAGTTGGTGTATTATAGCTACCATACTTTTGATTGGTTGGAAAATTTTAATGGTGGGAGCCAAGGTGGGGGACAACAGCCCAACTCTCCCAATATTTCCCTCCAAACAACTTTAAAACCTCACATTGAATTCTGGAATGCTAGAGATAACAAAAAGTCAAAGTGAGACATTTTTCTAGACTAAGACAACTTAGGTCAGAAGGAGCCTGCATTGGGGGCTGGCTCAGAGTGCACATAGCAGCAATGCGGCTACAACAGTAGCAGCAACAGCTTCGGGAGCTCTCAGCCCAATAATAAGGGGATTGGAAAACTGATCAGAAAGAGATTACAGGGAACCCTTGTGCTAACACAATGCAGGACCAGGCACTGTTTGGCAACTCCATTGTCCATACCTAATTTCAGGGCAGAAAGGAATGCTAGCCCTTCCTGGGTAAGGATCAGGAGGGCAGTGACCACACTTTCCTCTGGATCATACCACCTTGGAAGCACCCAAACCTTAGAAACTTCCAGAACTAGCTGTAAAAACAGAAACATGAAAAAGCCTGAAGCTTGGGGAAAACACCCCTCCCCCATCCAGTAACCCCTTACGCCAGGTGAAGAGAGCCTAACTTCACCATAAATTTCAGTCAAGAAATAAGCTGGAAAAATGAACAACAGCAAAAAAAGAACCTAACCACAAAGTTACTATGATGACAGAAGTTAAAGACACAAACTCAGGAAAACGTACAATGATACGAAAACAATTACAAGCAAAACCTCAACGAAAACAATGCAAATTGCAATGCAGTGCAAAAGCCCAACAAGAATTCCTAAAAGAGATAAAGAAAGAGGCAAAAGATGATTCTAAATCTCAAATAAGAATGGTAAAGGAAAAAATGGAATAAGAAATGAGATACAAGAAAATTATGGCATTATATTTTGCTAAAAGGTACCATAGTCCAGTGAAGTAATAGCAATACTAAACATATATGCACCAAATAGCAGAGTATCCAGATTCTTAAAGGAAAAGATAAATGAATTACAGGAGGAACATTTTAATTATGTGGGCTTCAAAAGAGGAAAAGTTACTGAGTGAAGGAGGCATCGATAGTCTGGAATAGACAGTGGGGAGCAAAAGATATTCTAATGTCCTCTTTAGGACCAGTGTGACAGGTGTGTGAGAGGGAGGTATAGCCTGTGTTGGAAAAGATAGCTAGCAATGCAGTGTCATCAAAGGAATGCCAAGTCTTAGTAAAGGCTAATAGAGAAAGAGATCCAGAATGAAGAAAGTTAATTTGCTATTGAACAGGAATTCCAGAGGGCACAATGGAAAGGAGTGGGCAAGGTTAGATTTGGACATGATTGGAGTTGAGCTGAGTGGATGAAGATGAGAAAGCTTTCTCCTAAATGATCACTGCATAATTAAAGGATAAGGGGAGCAACAGGAACTTTAGGGGCAGTAATGGATGGCAAAGAAGGAGAAAAACTCAAAGTCTTTAAAAGGTGTTGCAGAGAGAGCTGGGCTGACTCTGGGTTGGTCTTTTCATTCATCTGGGAGACTGGTGGAGGAATGTATGTCATTGAGGTACTTGGGGAGCAGTCTTCTGGTCTAGCAGAGGGTGCTGATCTTAGGCAGGCCTGGGCTGAGTTCTGTTATTCCTGTCAAGGAGTGTGCCAAGCCAGGGTTATCCCAGTGACAGATAAAACAAATATTATAGCAAGTTGTGGACATTATAGTTGGATTTGGCTTCGCTGTCTCAGTGACATCACTGTAGAACAGCACTTATTTGAGATAACATCGTAAGTAGCATATTACTATGATTTTTTTTAATGTCTCACCTGTCTTTCTCATTTCAGCTCTTAAATTTGGATGTAATGTTAAGTGAATAGATCTAGCTTACTAGTCAGAACAGTAAAACTAATTCAATTAACATCTATAAATTTCTTCATATTGTATCACTAGACACTAAAATCTTTATATCCAAGTTCTCTTAGCAACAATATTCTTTATAGTAGAGTGCTTAAGTAGATAATATCAGCAAGTATAATTCTATAGGATATACTCCCAAAGTAACTTTTGAGTCTTCCATCAAAAAATTTTTCAGTACTTGAAGAATGAACTGGTTGACTCATTCTGTGTTTTCATTTTTTGTTATGTATATGTATATATGTAGCCAAGTCCTTGGACTTCTACTAAGCTCAGACAGAAAAATTTGGGGGATGGACAAATTGGTTCATGAATTTTAAGTGTCTGCTTTTATCATATGATTTTTAAATCATATTTACTCTCTGAGGTGAATATGAAATCTTAAGTGAAATCTTAACTGCTTTATTTCTCATTCAAAATCTAAAGCTTTTCATTGTTATGCCAGTTTTGTATGATCTTATCCATTAACTTGTTTCTAACTTCTTTGCCATTTTAGAAATTTTGTCCTGAGAAGCTATAATGATAATAAATGACAAAGAATGTAGAATTTGAGATCATATTCTGGAAAAAATAGCAGTTATAAAGTCTGTTGAAGAATAACAAATTAGTTAAGTTCCCTTAAGGAGATGTGAAGCTTTGATCTCTTAGAATCTTTGAGTTTGAAGCACCTGTGATACACAGTTTATTTCCCATGGCAATTTTTTGACTTATAAAAAATTGATGTTATTGTCTACCAGAATTTTGGTTGAAAATTAAAATATCAAAGGGATGATGAATTTATTTATAGAATAAGAAATAATAATGTAGACTTGCTTTTGATTTATATTTTAAGAAACTGAAGCTGTTATCAGAAAAAGTCAAGAATGTTCGTATTGCAGCCTATTTCTAGGCCATCCTTTGTGCTTGTTGTTTTTCTTAGCTAAAAATGAGGCTAATCTTTAATCTCAAAATAAATCCTGATTATATTCTAAGCTGGCATTTTTTTCAAGAGTCCTCCAGGTCCCTAGAAAAATATGAACTGTATATAACAGTCTGGTTGACCGCAGAATCACTATGGGATCACTAAAGACTTGTGTAAAATGGGTATGTGAGGCTAGGCTATGAACTATGTATTCTTCCCCATGGTCTGCTTCTGTCTTATTGCCTTACAAATTTTCTGTCACTGGGTTCAAAAGTTTTCTAGTGGATATTCTTTGAAAAGTTTTTAATTAATTATCAAAATTAAAACTGGTTAATTGGCCTGGCTCCCATACCAAAGCGACCTTGGGCAAATTTCTTTTCCCAAAGGTTAGATTTTCCCTCCCCTCCCCCATCTCAAATGCCAAATTTATAAGCTTAGACAAAGTTGCTATTAATGGACATGTAATATATTAGCATCATTAAGTAATTATGAACATAGATTAGTATTTAAACAAAGTATAGTTTGTGATGGGGCTCACAGCCAGAGTTAACCTCTAAGTTCTATGAAATCATCGGCAGGAAAAGTTGTTAACTATACTTTATTCTTATCAGCTGTCACTCATTAAGTTTGGTCTCTGCTCTGACATACTCCTGTCACACACCTGTCTTCTCTGATTCTCTGCCTTTCCCCTTGTGCTCCAAAACTTGGGGAAAAGTCATTTCTTCAAGGCTCCACGACAACAAAGCATGTCTCCTGAATGAATTGAAACTGTTCTTGAAATGTCCTTTTAATAATCTTTCTCTCCTCACAACATCTATTAACCATTTTAATTTTCTTCAGAATGTCACTTAACTGTCTCAATAGCATCAATATCCAAAAT
The DNA here is from genome assembly GCF_900497805.2 of Vombatus ursinus. Lineage (NCBI taxonomy): Eukaryota > Metazoa > Chordata > Mammalia > Diprotodontia > Vombatidae > Vombatus > Vombatus ursinus. The sequence continues at coordinate 2,539,289 of NW_020954611.1, read as the reverse complement.
TCTCTGTGATCCTGGGTGTTGGCAGCCCAGGGCTACATTTATTTTTTTCTGAGAGCAGATACTTGAGAAGTAAGGCAACACAGAATGACCATAAAATAATTTTGGCACTTTAGTTAAGTTAATGATGACAAAATAATGTTTTCAATGTATTATCAAATATATAGTAGAAGTTTTCATAAGCATAAGGAGTTTTTAGTTTGTAATCTCTTATGTATTTTTTTATATCACTTTTATGAAATGTACCAAAAATGTGAATCCCAATTTCCTTATACTTGGATGATCTTAAAAATGGAGGTTTTATCATTGACTGTCAAGAAAATCACAAACTTTATTATAGCCTGTCTGGAAAATAGAAATATATTTTGTAATTTTTTTCATTGTTTCCTAAAGTTAATAGAATACTGTATAGTGGTAATGAAGTGACTAAGTGAAAACAATGCTTAGTCCAAGTCAGGAAGACTTGAGTTCAAATTTTGCCTCAGATACTAGCTATTTGACTCTGGGCAAGTCACTTAGCTTTTGTCTTCCTCAGGTTCCTTAACTGTAAAATGGAGATAAAAATAGCACATATGTCCCAGGATAGTTGTGAGGACCAAGTTAGGTAATATTTGTAAAGCCCTTAGCACTATGCTTGCCAAATAAGTAGGTGCTTTCTTCTTTCCTATATGGAAGGGATATGCTAGAAGATATTGATGTGTTTAGTATCAGTTTTGAATTAAGATATGCCATATTCTTGCTCAATCTGTATTTAAAGTATATTAGAGCATTCTTTTAATTGCTTTTTTGTGTTTATTTTTATTAGTATTCTTTAATGAATCCTTCTAAATTTGCAAACTGTTGTGTGAAAAGAAAATTGAAACTCATGAGAAAAAGTTACAAGTTCTTTAGTCTTTTTTGCCACAACAATACTTTTTTTCTAAATAAGTTCTTTTTACTTTTTTGTATATTAACTTTTTACCAAGATCATTTTTCTTTCCAAAGTCTTAGTAATTGTAGATTTTTATCTTTGTCTTCCTTTAGCTGGATACTCAATTTGTTTTTCAGATTTAAAATCTCTACCCCTTTGAACCCATTTTTATTTAAAGATATTCTTTTGGAGTTACTTCTAAAATGTTGAGCTAAAAAAGATCCAATTTTATTTATTTAACATCTATTTTTCTTAGTAGTATTATCTAGGTTGGCTAAATTATATTCTCATCAGTAGACTGTGGAAATTAAGTTTGAATAAAAGTAACTGTACCATTGTCCTCATGTAGTTGAGATTTAATCTTAACATGTTAGAGCAACAAAAAGTATAGTACATGCATGTTGGTTACCATGTATCATAGGTAATTTGAGTATTCATTTACTAAGCAGATATGTTTGAAGCAGAGTGATAGCAGAAGATTTACAGATATTGTCAGCACTGAGTACTTAAGTGCTGTTTTTATTTCTTTTTTAGTCAAGATGTGGCAGCATTGGAAAAATTCAGTAGGTTTGGTTATCAGTGGAAAAAATTAAGTAGCAATCCATTTCCAGGAGTCATTAATGCATTCACATTAATCTTCACTATACAATTTAGAGCCTCAATGACATTAAGCATAACCTATTACCTAGAAAGTTATTCACAAAGCATGTTTCCAAAGAACCACAGAATGTAAGAATTGGAAATGACTTCAGTGGCCATGTAGTCTAGCCCCCATATATTAAAGGAATAAAATACCTATTATAACATGCTCAACAGTATACAGAACTGTTCATCTGTAAGTGCATTTGATATCAAAATACTTAGAATTAACATAAGTGAGAGAAGATTATTTTAAAGATCATTATTTACCTTGCATTATAGCATCGTGATGTTAGAAATTAATAGCCTATTTTGCAAGCGAATTATCCATTATAATCACTTTATGTTTAATTAATTTTTGTCAGTTAAAAAACATTTATTTTCTTTCCCTCTCCTGTCTCCCTCCCTTTCTGGAAAAAAATAAGAAAAACAAAAACACTTGTAACATGTGCACAGTCAAACAAAACAAATCCCCACATTGGCCATATAAAAGATTCTGCATGTTAAGCCTATCACCTCTCTTAGCAGGAGGTAGATAGCAGGCTTAGTCATTAGTTCATTGTATTGATCAGAGTTTTTAAATGTTTCAAAGTTGTTTGCTTTTACCGTGTTGTTATTGTCTAAATTGTTCTCTTGATTCTGATCTCTTCACTCTGCATTAGTTAATGTAAGTCTTCCAGTTTTCTCTGAAACTATTCCTTTCATAATTTCTTATGGCACAATAAATTCTAGTATATTCATGTGCCATGTATTGTTCAGCCTTTCCCCGAATAGATGGACATCCTCTTAGTTTTCTGGTTTTTACCACTTGAAAAAGAGCTGCTATAAACATTTTGATCATTGTAATCACTTTAGTATAAAATAGCTCTAAATCTGCAACTCATTTCAGAAGGTTCAGTGGAAGCCAGGCTAAGCCTAATTTATCAGCTTCCATAAAATTGCCACAAATCATTCTATAAATATGATATCAGATATATGTATTAATATTTACCATTGTATAGCAACAACTCAAGTTAGTTTGGGATATTTTTTAACTGAACCACAAAAGTGTTGATTTTTTATCATAGGGAGTTTCTTAAATATTTGTGTTGTATCCACACATATATATTCATTTTCTTCAAAAGTATGGTAAATTAGGATTGAGATATAATCTTTTGTAGGCATCTGTTAGGTTTTCAGGTCACTTCTCATTTAGACTCTGATCACACTCAAATCTCTTAAGTATCTACTAGAAATATTTGATAATCAGTCATTTTTCGGTTGTGTCTGACTCTTCATGACCCCATTTGAGATATTCTTGGCAGAGAGACTGGAGTGGTTTGCTGTTTTCTTCTGCAGCTCATTTTGAAGATGAGGAACCTGATGCAAACAGGGTTAAGTGACTTGCCCAGGATCACACAGCTACTTAAGTGTCTGAGGCCAGATTTGAACTGGGGGAGATGAGTCTTCCTTAGTCTTGTTCCAGTTCTCCTTTGTCCACTGCACCACTTAGCTGTCCATTTGATAATCAAGTGAAGGCAAAATAGTATCTATTATGGATATGCCCATCATTGGCTGCAGGAGCCAATTTGATACCTACTTCTTTTTGTTACTTTCTATCTTTGTACTTCTTTCTTCCTTTTTGGGTAATATAAGGGAGGGAGAGGCATATTTCATCCCTAGCACCAGAGATTTATTTAGTGCCACTTATGCTCTGGGCACTGTGATAGGCACTCCTATGAGAATATTTGGTATATTAGTAATGAAAACAGTAACTTGGAACTAACAGCTAATATTTCATAATTGGTATGTCACTAAATGTTATTAGTCACTAACTAAATTAAGATGGAAAATGTATGACTTCTATCAGAACAGATCTGTTGATATCATTCTATAAATTTTCCATAGAGTACCTCACATACCATTTAGTCAGTCAATCAGCAAGCACTTATTAAGCACCTCCTATGAACCAGGTACTGTACTCGGTACTGGCACACAAAAAGAAAAGTGAAGATTGTCTCTGCCCTCAGGAAGCTTACAAGTTAGCTGGGGGAGACGGTATTCTATCTGAAGAAACATGTACATATGTAGATATATACAAAATAATTACAGGGTAATCAAAAGGGGGTGGCATTAGTTGGGGGAAAGACCATGAAAAACAAAGTATCACGATATACAATTTGTGGTTTTCTTATGAAAGCTTATTGCTAGGCCTCTGGGTGGCTAAATTTTAGGAACTAGCGTTCTCTCCATCTTTCCTTCTTTCTCTCCCCCTACATATTAAACACACACCTATGTATGTGTCTTTGTGTGTTTGTGTGAAGAGAGAGACAGAGACAGTAACAGGGACTTCCAACTAAACAACTTCAGGGTTTTAATTTACATTTCTTTAATCAATAGTAATTTAAAGCATTTTTTTATATGAATAGCTTTAATTTCTTCATCTGAAAAGTGTCTATTGACTCAGTTCTCTATATATTTGAGAAATAAGGCTTTTATCAGAGACACTTGCTGTAAAGATTGTTTCTTTCTGCATTCCTTCTCATCTTGGTTGCTTTGGTTTTGTTTGTACTAAAGCTTTTTAATTTAAGATAATCAAAATTGTCTGTTTTACATTTTGTAATGCTCTCTATCTCTTGTTTGGTCATGAACCTGTAATTCACCTAACTTCTTTCAAAATTTGGGTGCTTTACCACTTGGTGCATGTATGTTTAGTGTTGATATTACTTCATTGTCTGTCGTACCTTTTAACAAGATGTAGTTTCCTTCCATATCTCTTTTAATTAGGTGTCTTTTTGCTTTTGTTTTGTCTGAGATCAGGATTGTTACCCCTGCTTATTTTTTTTTTTAACTGCAGCTGAAGTGTAATAGATTCTCTTTCAGCCCCTTACCTTCACTCTGTGTGTCTCTCTGCTTTAAGTGTGTTTCTTCTGAACAACATAATGTAGGATTCTGGTTTTTGATCCATTCCATTTCTTTTTAATGGGAGATTTCATCCCATTCATATTCACAGTTGTGATTACTAACTGTGTATTTCCCTCCATCCTATTTTTCCTTCTGTTTGTCCTCTCTCTCCTTTCACTCCTTCCCTCTTCAACAGTGTTTTGCTTCTGTTTGCCATTTCCCCCAGAATGCCCCCTTTTGTGTCAGTTCCCTACCTTTACTAATCTCCCTGTTTCTCTGTCCAGTAAGATAGATTTCTATATTCAACTGATTATATATATTATTCCTTCTTTGAGCCAATACTGATGTAAGGTTCAAGCATTGCCCATCACCCACCCTCCCATCTTTCCCTTTACTGTCTTTACACCGTTCCTCTCTCTTCCATTTTCACCAAGTGTACTCCTCTTTCTCATTCTTTAATTATTCCTTATGTCATTCCCTCAGATTCACCATAGACACGTATCCTCTATGTATATTCCTTCTAGCTGTACTACAAGTGGTACAAGTATCATCCTCCCACATAGGGATGTAAACAGTTTAGCCCCATTGGATCCCTTATGTTTTCTTTTCCCTTTTTCCATTTTTAGGCTTCTCTTGGGTCTTGATGTTAGAGATCAAATTTGTAATTTAATTCATAACTCATCTATTTATATATTGTGTTAAATGAAACATTAGTACAATGTAAGAATAGTAATTGGAGGAATTTTGTTGTATCTAGCTGCCTGGCTATGTATCATGTGATACAGTGGATATTTTTCCATTTAAAAAGCCCTATAACTTCATGATTTTCTCATTAATAGCTTTATAAAAGTAGAGGCTTCTAGGTGGTATGGTGGATAGGACCTATAGTCTTGGAGTCAGGAAGGTGAGTTCAAATGCTGCCTTAGACATTTATGAATTATATGACCTTGGGCCAATCATTTAACCTCTCTCTATTTCAGTTTCCTCATTTGTAAAGTAGGTATAATTATAGTTCCTATCTCATAGTATAGTTGAGAAGATCAAATTAGATAGTATATCTAAAGTGCTTTGCAAAACCTTTAAGTACTATATAAAATATTCACCCTAAAATTCCTTTAAATACCAGTGCCTGATATGCATATTTATTAAAATTATTAAATTTGTAAATTTGTTTTAAAATTATTAAATACATTTATATCCTTGCAAAAGTTTAAGGCCTTGTAGTAGAAATGGGAAATAAAGACAAAAAAGAAACAATTCATTCCATCTAGGAGCTTAGATTTTCCTGGGAAGGTACAGTGTCAGCAGAGATAAATATAATACAGAGTCACTTAAGGAAGGAGACAAACTTGGAAGGGAACAGGAAAGGTTTCACAGAGAATGTGGCACCTGATATGAAACTTGTTGGATTTAAGTTGAGGTATCTGGACGACAGGTTGAATACTGGCTCTAAAATTGACTGGGTCTTGGTTTCCTCATCCATAAAATGAGATACATGTACCACTTCTTTCTCACCAGTCTCTGGGAGTTCACAGTCTAATGGAGGAGACAACACGCAAATAATTATACATACTGGGTATAAACAGAATAAATGGAAGGTACTAGCAGTGCCTGGTTCTAGAGGAGAACCAGGAAAGGTCTCCTGCAGAAAGTGGGATTTGAGCTGAGTGTTGAAGGAAGCCAGGTAATCCAAGAGGCGGAATTGAGAGCATTCCAGGTATGTTCAACAGCCAATGCAAGGCATGGAATTGGGAGATGGAATTTTTTGAAGGACAGCAAGTAATCTAGTAGAACTGGATCATAGACTGCATGGAAGAGAGTAAAGTGTAGGAAGACTGAAAGGAAGTGGCCAGGTTGTGAAGGGCTTTAAATGTTGAACAGAAGATTTTGTATTTGATCTTAGAGACAGTGGGAAGCCACTAGTGTTTATTGAATGGGGGAGTGGCATTGGTCAGAACTACACTTTAGTGAAGTCACTTTGGCAGCTGAATTGGAGTGAGAAAAGACTTGAGGGCAGGGAGACTAGCCAGAAAGCTATTGGAGTAGTCCAGGTGAGAAGTTGTAAGGGCCTGAAATATGTTTGTGACTGTGTGAAGGAAGATAGGGGGATGCATGAGAGAGGTTGTCAAGGTAAGACCTGACAACAGATTGAATGAGAATGAGCAGTCAAGCATAATAGCAAGGTTGTGAGCCTAAGTAACTGGGAGGATAGTGGTGTCTTGATAGTAATAGGAAAATTAAGAGCAGGGGGAGGTTTAGGGGAAAATATAGTGAGTTCTGTTTTAGACATGTTGAGTTTGAGATGCCTCAGAGACATCTAGTTTGAGATATCTAAAAGGAAATTGGTGATCTGGGACTGGAGAACAGGAGAGAGACTAGTGTTATACAAATCATCCACATAGATTAAATCCATGGGAGCTGATGAACTCACCAAGCAAGGTAATATAGAGTAGAGATTAGATTCTTAGTCTGGGGTCCCTAAGCTTTATTTATGGGGTAAATTTTTAATTCATTTTAAACTTAAATACAAAACAAGAAAAGAAAAAAAAAACTTTGCCATGTACACAGCAAAACATAAGAGAGAGGATTCGATACAAAGCAATAAATTTTCATTTCAAGAAAACCTATATAATAAATACTACACATTGTTTTCCAACCTACCCAGCCTTTCTTTGCTTTCTTGTAGGTTTTCTTTTTTCTCTGCTATGTACTTTTTGCTTATTTTTTTTTTACCCTTCCTCTCCCCTCCCCACTGTAAAGATTAAATACGGATATATATGCATATACATAAATATATGTAAATATACACACACATATATATATATATATATACTCATACACATAAATGTAAGACCGTACTATGCATATTTTGTAACTTTTAGCCTCGATCATGCTTTATTCAGAATGCGGCTAATAAAGTTTTTGCTTGTAATTTCTAAGGTTCAAGCACAGTGTCAACATAAGCAGTAGTAACTCTTGATCTTTATTGTCTGTTAGACTAAAATAAGAGGTTAACGAAGAGAGTTGACTGCCTGAAATGATAGAAATTCTAATAAAATTGCATAAATATGTACCAGATCATTTATATTTGACTTTAGAATGTTTTATGTGTTGATTTTTGAAGCAGAAGAATTACATTCCCTATTACCTTTTAAATTAATGTTAAAATTACTAGACATTCCCTGGATACAGTAGAGAGCCCTGTTGGGGGAATGACATTTGATATTAATATTAATATTTTACTATAGGTAATTCATGCCACATAATTGCATTTATCTATTCTAAAGAGGTATTTGGAGCATTAAATCTGAAACCATTTGACCTTTAATGTGAAAATCATTCCCAGCTTACTTTACTTGAAGTGCTATTGGGAATTTCATAGAGTCTCTACAGAATTTTCTAATGTATTAAGGGAAAATGTGTAAAATAAATCCATATACATTGAAAACTGCTTTATTTTTAGGTCCTGTGCCTAATGAAATGTTATTTTACTTCTTGATGTCATTCTCAGAGCGCTCTAGCTCAGCGGGCTGTCGTACTGTAAAAATGATGAGTCAGCAGAAGACCTCATTGCAGGTGTTTGTGCTTCATATAGTAGGGTGGTGTGCAGAGAAGTTTTAAGTCAGATTCATAAATGAGACTTGAAGATTTTAAAAGTTACTAATTTATAGAACTCTTTTGTCTATATTACAACATGAATTTAAGAGCTTACCCATTAGTATGTATATCTGGGTCCAACAGTAATGACAGATGGACAGTGAATTACGTCTTAAGTTGAACAAGAGGAGAGTAAAGCTGGATTGCCTTCAGAAAATTGCAGAACTCCTTTAATGACCCCAATCTTCCCATATAAGCAAATGCCAATCTTTTTAATACCAACATTCATATTCAGTCAGTGTTAGTATATGGCAAAGAATATAGCAGTTTCCAAAGAATTTAAAATTATTATCACACAGAGGGAAGGATTATGAAAAGAAAATGAGCTGCTTATGTGTAGAGGCAGAGTGCTCTACTGGTATCCATATGATGTCAAGAAAAAGAGAGGAAGGCCTCCAGCATGTTGAGTGGTTCTTCTTTGGTGAATTTATGGGAGGGATTTGGGCAGGAGTCACAGAAGATGGGCAAGTGTGAATGGGGTTACAGCCTGCATCTTTAAAGGGAGCTTCCAAATCTATGAAATCCATCTGAGTATTTAGTAAGGTGTTTGAACTTCCTTTTTAAATGGACCATAATTATTCCAAACCATGTCATCTTCCACAGTTCAGTAAAATGTTGAAATTTGCCTTGGGCGACTTAAATTTGGAATAAGGTGATTGGCTCTGCTGTTTGCTACTGTGCCACACTGAACAAGTCACTTAACCTCTCTAGGCCTCAGTTTCCTCATCTGTAAAATAAGAGGATGGGACTAGATGATGCTCATGGTTCCTTATGTTCTAAATAAGAGGTGCTTTAAGTTTATGTGGTAATGAAGGAAATTGCTACTTGATAGGCATTTAGAGCATTATTTTATGTAAGTATTTGTTGAATTAAATTGTTTACCTTGTAACATATTTCATTATGCTGCTCTTCCAAAAGCCACCATAAAATCATTTCAGGATACCTTAATTTTGACTCCAACTGTCTTTTCTTTGGAGATTCCAGTTCAGTTTTTTGATTAAATAAAACTAAGAATTGTAATTTAATATGCAATTTTTGGATTGTTTTATTTGATTGCAGTTGATGAAGAACGAATTAAAGAGCTTGACCAGTTACGGGTGCTTTACAAGAGAACAGTTATGCCTTACAACATATATAAAAAACGACAGAAAGGACCAAGTGATGAAGCCATCGTTCAACAGTATGCAGACTTGGTCGGACAGACCTGTTCAGAAAGGATGTTACTGTTTAGAAGCTGAAAAAAAAAGAATTATTAAAGAATTAATATTCCACTCTCACTTTAGGTACTACATGATTGCACTCTATTTTATTATGATTAACACACTTCTATATTAATAGAGCTGCAGGATAATATTGCAACCATCTAAAATTAAGCATCCTATTTTAATTATTATATGACTCCCTTAAAATATTTAAAGTGAAATGTTTGTGAAGTATGTAATACAGAGAGAGATTTTTAAAAATATGCCTAGATATTTAGTCTTATACTTGAGATTTTGGAAGATTGGGGATTTTTTTTTTATTCAAGCTACATTAGATTTGTCATCTGTTGATTCTTTATGGTAAATAAAATTATTAAGGTTCATTTAAGTAATTTGAATCATAGATGCGCTTTGATTTTTCAAATCACATTGAAATGCAAAATTAAAGCATGCTATTTGCCTGAACTCAGTTGAAAGACAGTAATTTCAGTAAAAGAAATTTTCCAAAACACACATTTAAAAAGTAAGACATTACTTAGGTTTTAGCATCCTTGTCTTTTTGGAGAATATATGTATATGTTACCAAATCCTATAGGTTATACGTTACAGAATAACCTTATGTAATGAAGCTGGATAGTGCTTTTAAAAACAAAAACAGGAACATTAGACATTTTTATTTTAAATATTTCATCTGCTGAAGTTGTAGTAATCCTTGAAAGATGGGTTTTTATGCAACTATTTAGCATTTCTTATGATCCAAATTCTGTAGAAGTCAAAGGTTGAATCAAAAATTCCACATTGGTTCTCTCCTTAGAATACGATACCTGACTTAGGTTATTGATGAAAATTAAGTATTATCCAGCCATATTCCTAGCATTACTAAAGAATAATATTTAATGAGACATGAATCTGAAGGTAATCATTCTTGTCTGAATGCCTTCTGTCCATTTCCTTGTCATAAAATTAATTTGAAACTTTATAGAATGCATAATTATTTTTCTGTTGTAATAGTCTAAATTAGTATTTTTTTTCAGACTTCTCTTGTCACAAACTACTTGTTTAACTTATATTATTTAGGAAGATGGGATTACCCACCCATTGATGCAGAATATTCTTTTGATCAAAGGCTGGGGGGCATGTCGCCTCCCTTGTTTCCCATTCAGCAAGCCAGCCAGCCCCAGTTTTTACTGATAGCTCCTTGTCTACTGGCCTCCTTGCAGTCTTTCTGCTCATTCTTCTTTTCTGAATAAAAGTAGGAGTTTGAAACTCAGTCAAAAATCTTATATGAGAAGTATACTGTACATTTGGTTTAGACTTTTGTATAAGACGTGATCTTCAAAAGTCGTAACTAAGAACACTTTTCACTTGACCCAAATAATATCAAGTAATGTGAGCAATTTTTTTGCATCCAAATGAAGGCTGCCCCCTTCAAGGTCACTACTTTGGGAGGCCATACACTTCTTCCAATAATGCTTCCATTGCAAAAAGCATTTGAGGAGTCTTCTTTAGACAATTTGCTTCACAGATTATGGTACATTGTTTTGATTATCCACAGTAGTGGTAAGTATTAATATGTTATTTTGGTCATAAATAAAATGTGGCTATTATTAAGTAATGAGACTGATTTCTTGCATGGCTTAGACATAAACCAATTTAATTTAAGTTCCTAAAGATAAGTTCCAAAAATAGTTTGAGCAGTGTCAGCATTATTGAAATGAACTTCCAAGATGTCTGCTTTGAATGACAACTTTTGTGCAAATGTGTAAGTCCTGTTTGTTTAAAAGAAAAAAAAAAACCTCATTACTTTATAATGATACTTTATCATATAGTATTTGGAAAGAACCCATGAAACTTAAGACTAAAAGTTACTCTTTAGCACCATGCAATAAAAGTCCCCTCTACCGCAAAATCCAATATAGGCAACATTCTTTGTAAGGGGATTCGTTACTGGCAGAACACATAATTTCTAACATTGGCCAGTCTTACAGATTTCTGAGCCTAGCACTGTAGCATGGTTTTAGTGAAGTTACAAAACAAATTGGATTTGGAGTTCACTTATCCAAAGGATATATTCATACAGTCTTCTCTTTAAGATTAACCTGAACACCATTTTTTTTTTCAAAAGTAAAAGTTTTGCTCTTTTACCCCAAATTTTGCTGAGATTAAAAGGGTTATATTGGGGAAAAGGAACCCAGAAAAAACGGTATCTGAGGTTTGGGGTTAGCAAGCCTTTCTGTTAAGAAATTGACCTGTTGTTTTATGTTGGTAGTCATTAGTTTAAGGGCATCACAAGAACCATTGAAAAAAATCATAGCATTTAGTTTCAGAATTTTGAATCTACAACTGTATTTCTGACCCTTTCAGATTATGAATAAATTTATGCCTTCATGTCATGGGAACAGAGCTGTAGGATATGTCTACCATTTCATTTTCATTTTATTTTAGCTTTCTCAGCTTTTCACTATCTTAAAAAATGTTTATTTGGGTTTTTGATGCTCTAAAACATTGAGGTTAAGTTCTGATGCCTATATTTTTCTTGGTTTCAGTTATTTAAGTGAGGAATTATTATTATTATTATAAATGTAAGTAAGTCTTCAACACTGTTTAGTCTATTTTAAAAATTATTTTGATAATACCAAGTGCATGTATTATGTTTAATGTAGACTATATGACTTAAATGAGCTATTCAGAATGTCTGAATAACATTAACGTTTGATTTTTAAGCAGTGGATTATTTTACTCTAAATAAAGAAGGAAAATTACTATAATTGCCAGGTGACTAAAAGTAACTAATGTCATCAACTTGAAATGAAAAAGGAATAGTAATAATTGAAAAATGCTATTTTATTTGGTAGTAACTTGAGTATATTCATTTTCAGTGAATGTAACATGAGAACTACATATTGTGAATTTATTGCTTTTGTAAATAAATGCTTTTTGAACACTCTATTTGATGAAACTTAATGGAAAAAATAAAGCTATTTCTATCTACTATGGCTGTCATTAATAAGAACTTATGTGACTTAGTTTTTCATGTTTTTTTTCTAAGCATATGCCTTCTGCAGTAAGGACACTGAAGTCAATAGATAGCAATAAATTAATATATTTATTTTCTAATGATAAGAGTTGTCTAAACATTTTGCCTAATTCAGGAACAGAATAAAATAAATTCATTAAAAAATAAATTCGTTAAGCAAAAAGTGTACATGAAAATTTGCAACTTCCAGTGCCAGGATGGTGGGATGAGGAAGAAACTCCCTGGATCCCTCCTGAATTCCCCTCCAAACAACTTGAAAATACCTCAGAACCAGTTTAGGAACAGGGAAGCAGCTTACTACCATAGCAGGAAAGGTCTGTCTCACTGGGGAGGGGAAGGAGCAAAGTCTGAGAACAGTAGAAGCTCAGAGCCCCTGGGCAATCCACCTGCAAGTCAGCAGTCCTAGACCAGCAACATAGCAAGGCCCCACCCCCAGTGTAGGCTACTAGCAAGGCCTCGCTCCTATTGCTGTTGGCCAGTCCCAGGGGCATTGTCTCACTGCTGGCTGCTCCTTGGGGCAGGGCCTCACTACTCATCAGCAAAACTCCACACCCAAGGGAGGCCCCACCCCTCTGGTATAAGCCCGCAGGGATGGCTCCCCCTCCACTGAAAGCCAGCAGGTAGGCCCTTAGGCCCAGTGAAAGGCCCCAAGCCCAGCACAAGAAGCTTAGGACAGTGCAGGAACAGAGCCCAACTCTCACAGAAAAGTACAAAGGCACAAAGTAGGAAGAAAAAAAAAAGCAAAAACAAACCAAAAAAAACAGCTATAGAAAGTTATTATGGTGACAGGGAAGATTGAGGCACAAACATAGAAGGGGACAACAGTGTCAAAATGACTACATGTGAAGCCTCAAAGGAAACTAATTTGGTCTCAGGCTTAGAAAGAGCTCCTGGAAGATCTTTAATGGGTTTTAAAGAGCAATTTAGAGAAATAGAAGAAAAATCAGAGAAGGAAATGAGAGTAATGCAAGAAAATCATGAAAAAAGAGTCAACAGCTTGGTAAAAGAAACACCAAAAAATGGAAAAAGATATGCAGAAATTCACCAAAGAAAATAACTCCTTCAAAAATAGAATTGGTCAAATGGAAAAGGAAGTACAAAAGCTCACTGAAGAAAATCATTGCTTAAAAATTAGAATTGGGCAAATGGAAGCTAATAACTCCATGAGACATCAAGATATGATAAAACAAAATCAAAAGAATAAAAAACTATTGGAAAATGTGAGATTTCTCATTGGAAAAACAACTGACCTTGAAAGTAGGTCCAGGAAAGATAATTTAAGAATTACTGGACTACATGAAAGCCATGATCAAAAAAAGAGCCTGGACATCATATTTCAAGAAATTATCAAGGAAAACTACCCAGATGTCCTAGAACCAGAAGGCAAAATAGAAATTGAAAGAATCTAACAGTCACTACTTGAAAAAGATCCCAAAATGAAAAGTCCCAGGAACATCATAGCCAAATTCCAGAGCTCCCAGGTCAAGGAGAAAATACTGCAAGCACCAGAAAGAATTCAGATATTGTGGAGCCAGTCAGGATTCCATAAGATTTAGCAGCTTCCACATTAAAGAACTGGAGGACTTGAGATATGATATTCCAGAAGGGAAAGAAATCAGAATTACAATAAAGAATCACTGACTCAGCAAAACTATCCTTCAAGGGGGAAAAATGGATATTTAATAAAATAGAAGACTTTCAAGCATTCCTAATTAAAAGACCAGAACTGAATAAAAAATTTGATCTTCAAATACAAGACTCAAGGGAAACATAAAAAGGTGAAAAAGAAACAGGAAAGAGAAAACAATTCAGTAAGGTGAAATAAGGTTCTATTCCTACATGACATGATAATATTTGTAACTCTTAAGAACTTTATTAAGGGCAATTAGAAAAAAGTATACATAGAAAGTACAGATATAAGGTGACTTTGATGGGATGATACTCCCCCCCCCCAAAAAAAAACAATGAAGAGGTGAGAAAGAAGATTGCACTGGGAGAAGAGGAGAGGGGAGATAGAATGGGGTAGATTATTTCACATAAAAAAAGGCATGAAAGCTATTATAGTGGAGGGGAAGATGGGGATGGGCTGGTGGTGGCAGCCAAAGCTTGAACCCTACTCTCATCAGAATTGACTCAGAGAGGAATAACACTGAGTTGGATGCAGAAATCTATCCAACCCCATATAGGGAAGTAAAAAGAAACAGGGATGAGAGAAAGGTGGGGACTGATGAAAGGGCGGATTGGGGGAGGTGGTGATCAGGAGTAAAACATGTGTGAGAAGGGACAAGGTGAATGGTAAAAGAAAGAAAAGGATAAGCAAAGGGAAAATAGGAAGAAAGGAAATACACAGTTATCCTAACTGTGAATGTGAATGGGATGAACTCACCTATAAAACAAGCAGATAGCAGAATGGATTAAAAGCCAGAATTCTACAATATGCTGTTTACAAGAAATACATTTGAAACCGAGAGACACAGATAGAGGCAGAATCTATTATGTATGCTTCAGCTGAAGTTAAAAAAAAAAAGCAGAGGTAACAATCATGATCATAGACAAAGCAAAAGCAGATTTAATTTTAAAAGATAATGAAACTATCATCTTGCAGAAAGGTATCGTAGACAATGAAGTAATAGCAATACTAAACATAAGCGCCAAATGGTATAGCATCTAAATTTTTGAAGGTGAATGAGTTACAGGAGGAAATAGACAATAAAACTATAGTTTTATTTATTTATTTCCCTTCTCAAAACTAGATAAATAACCAAAAAATAAACAAAAAGTTAATGGGGTGAATAGAATTCTATAAAAGTAATATATGATAGATCTCTGGAGAAAAATGAGTGGACTAGAAAGGAATATACCTTTTTCTCAGCAGCATATGGCACCTACACAAAATTTGACCATTTATGAGGGCGTAAAAACCTCACAACTAAATACAGGAAAGCAGAAATATTAAATGCATCCTTTTCAGATAATGATGCAATAAAAATTACATTAAGTAACAGATAGTGGGAACATTGAAAATTAATTGGAAACTAAATCCTAAAGGATAAGTGAGGCAAAGAACAAATTATAGAAACAATCAGTAAGTTCCTAAAACAGAATGGCAATGAGACAACATACCAAAATTTGTGGGATGCAGCCAAAGAAGTACTTAGGGGAAAATTTATATCTCTCATTGCTTACATCAGTAAAACAGAGGAAGAGCAGATCAATGGAATGGGCACACAGCTAAAAACAACAAACTAGAAAAAGAACAAATTAAAAATCCTTAATTATACACCAAATTGAAAATCCTGAAAATCAAAGGAGAGATTAATAAAATTGAAAGTAGAAAAACCATTGAGATAATAAAACTTGAATCTGGCTTTGTGAACAAAGAAAAACAATGTAACAATAAAAAAGATAAATCATTGGTTAATTTAAATTGGTTAAATTGGTTAATTTAAAACATTACTATTATCAAAAATGAAAGGGGTGAATTCACCACTAATAAGAAATTAAAACAATCATTAGGAGCTGTTTTGCCCAATTACATGCTAATGGATTTGACAATCTAAATGAAATGGATGACTACCTATAAAAATATAAATTGCCCAGATTATCAGAAGAGGAAATGGAATATTAACCCAGTCTTAGAAAAAGAAATTGAACAAGCCATCAGTGAACTAATGCTGGGGTGGGGCTGGGGAGAGAACCAGGGCCAGATGGATTCACAAGTAAATTTGCCAAACATCTAAAGAACAATTAATCACAGTACTATGTAAACTATTTGGGAAAATATGTGAGGAAGGAGTTCTACCAAATTTCTTTAACAACACGAATATGGTGCTGATACCTAAACCATCAAGAGCCAAAAGAGAAAGAAAAAATTATAGACCAATTTCCCTAATGGATATTGATGCAAAAATTTTAAATAAATTTAAAATGTATGTAACAAGGAGATTACAGCAGTATATCACAAGGATCATACACTTTGACCAGGTGGGATTTATACCAGGAATGCAGGGCTGGTTCAATACTAGGAAAATAATTGGCATGATTGATTATATCAGTAACAAAACCAATAGAAATCATATGATTATCTCAATAGATGCAGAAAGAGCCTTTGACAAAATACAACACCCATTCTTATAAAAACACTGGAGGACATAAGAATAAATGGAACTTACCTTAAAATGATAAGTACTATTTATCTAAGACCATCAGCAAGCATTATCTGTAATGGGGATAAGGTAGAAGCCTTCCTAATAAAATCTTGGGTGAAGCAAGGATAACCATTGTTACCACTGTTATTCAGTATTGTACAGGAAATGCTAGTTATAGCAATAAAAGAAAAAAAGAAATTGAAGGAATTAGAATGGGCAGTGAGGAAACAAAACTATCACTTTTTGCAGAGGATGATATACTTAGAGAATCAACTAAAAAACTACTTGAAATAATTAACTTTAGCAAAGTTGCAGGATACAAAATAGACCCAGATATATCATCAGCATTTCTATATATTGCCAACAAAGTCTGTCAGCAATAGATAGAAAGAGAAATTACATTTAAAATAGCTGTAGACAATATAAAATACTTGGGAGTCTACCTGCCAAGACAAACCCAAGAACTATATAAACACAGTTACAAAACACTACTCACACAAATGAAGTCAGATCTAAACAGCTAGAAAAAATATTAATTGCTCATGGATGGGCTAAGCCAATACAATAAAAATGACATTACTACTCAAATTAATCTATTTGTTCAGTGCCATACCATACCAATCAATCTACCAAAAATTATTTTATAGAGCTAGAAGAAATGATAAAATTTATCTGTAAGAACAAAAGGTCAAGAATATTAAGGGAATCAATGAAACAAAAAAGTTAAGGAAGGTGGCCTAGCCAGATTTCAAACTATTATTAAAACAGTAATCATCGAAACAATCTGGTACCGACTAAGAAATAGAATGAATAGATTAGGTATACAATACATTGTAATAAAGGACCATGGTAATCTAGTATATGATAAACCCAAAGATCCAAGCTTTTGGGCCAAAAACTTATTATTTAACAAAAACTGCTGGGAAAACTACAAAACAGTATGGCAGAAACTAGATATAGACCAACATCTCATAGTGTATACCAAGGTAAGGTCAAAATGGGTACATAATTTACACATAAAGGGTGATACCATAAGCAAATTAGGAGAGCATGGAATAGTTTACCTGTCAGATATATGGGAAGAATTTAGGAGTAAACAAGAAATAGCATTACAAAATGTAAAATGGATAAATTTGATTATATGACACTAAAATGGTTTTGCACAAATAAAACTACTACAACCAAAATTAGAAGGAAAGTAGAAAACTGGGGAAACATTTTGCAACAAGTATCTCTTATAAAGGCCTCATTTCTGAAATATATAGAAAATTGCAGCAAATTTGTAAGAATATAAGTTATTCCCCAATTGATAAATGATCAAAGGATATGATCAGGTAGTTTCCAGGTGAAGAAATCAAAAGCTATCTATAGTTATAGGAAAAATGCTCTAAATCACTATTGATTAGAGAAATGCAAATTGAAACAAGTATGAGGTACCACCTCATACCTATCAGATTAGCTATTATGACAAAAAAGGAAAGTGATAAATGTTGGAGGAGATGTGAGAAAACTAGGACATTAATGTACTGTTGGTGGAGCTGTGAACTGATCCAACCATTCTGGACAGCAATTTGGAACTATATCCAAAGGGCTATAAAACTGTTTATACCCTTTGATCCAGCAATACCACTACTAGGTATATATCTTAAAGACATCCAAAAAAAAAAAAGGGGAAAAGAACCTATTTGTACAAAAATATTTATAGCAGCTTTTTTAGTAGTGTCTAGCAACTGGAAATTGAAGGGATGCCAATCAATTGAGGAATGGCTAAACAAGTTGTGGTATATGATTGTGATGGGATATTATTGTGCTATAAGAAATAATGAGCAGAATGATTTCAGAAAAAAACCTGAAAAGACTTACATGAACTGATGAAAATTGAAGTGAGCAAATCAGGAGAACATTATATACATTAACAGCAATATTATATGATAAAGAACTGTGAATGACTTGACTATTTTCAGCAATACAGTAATCCAAGACTATTCCAAAGGACTCATGATAAAAAATGCTGTCCACTTCCAGAGAAAGAACTAATGTTATGTGAATACAGACTGAAGCATGTTATTTTTTTTACTTTCTCTTCTCTTTTATTCCTTCCTTCTTTTTTTCCTTTTTTCTTTTCTTTCTCTTAATCTCTCTCTCTGTCTCTCTGTGTCTCTGTCTCTGTCTCTCTTTGTCTCTATCTCTTCCTTCTTCAAGTTTTCTCATACAAAATGACAGATATGGAAATGGCTTACGTGATTGCACATGTATAACCTATTTCAGGTTGCTTACCATCTCAGGGAGGGAACAGGAGAAGAAAGGAGAGAGGAAGAGAATTTGGAACTCAAAACTTTAAAAAAAAGTGTTTAAATTGTTTTAATGTGTAATTGGGGAAAAACAAAATGTTATTTTAAAAACGTAAAGGGATAAAAAAATATAAAGGAGTCTTCAGACCAAAAAATAGTAATAATTAATAAAAAGAATAATTAGCAAAAAAATTTGAATGTGAGTGAAGGATAAATTAAGGGATAATTATTCATTTCAAAAAATAAAAATAGTCCTTATAAAATTTTATTAAAAAACTAAATTTACACAGAAATATCTCTTGAAATAAATTATTCCTTTATTAGGACCAGGTGTCCAAAAGCACATTAGAAGAATACATTATAAATATTCAGTGTTTTACTGAATATTTGTTCATCAAATTGAATATAAAATAAATCAACTTTTTCCAATTTTTTATTTATGCATTTTATTGTGTTTCTGTAGCTACCTCTAAAATTCATTATTGATCTCCCCTCCCACAAAACAAGACCTTTGCCCAGGGTAGCCATCTTCTTTACATTCCATCTTTCTCTTCAATCTCATTTACTTTCATAATGTTACAGTCCAACGAATGAAAATTTTTAATTAGAGGAGGACAGCTGAGTACTCCATCACATTCCAAATGTTGTAGATAGTATACCTTATTGAAATGCTATATAACATGTTGTGGCATTTTCCAAACTTTCATTCTCCTTTTTCACTATCTGCCCTTCATTAGACCCCAGGAATATCCACCATGTCTGGTATCTACTCCCTCCACCCTCAATGCTCATTACTTAAAACAAGTGTCCATAATCTTTTCCGTTATCTCACATTCATTTTAAAATATATTCCTTCCCTTCTCCCTATCCAGTGAGCCATCCCTTATATAAGATTTTAAAAGTGCAAAACCAAACAACGTATCAACTATACCTGATAGTACATGCAATATTCCATATCCACACTCCCTCCCACCTCTGCAATGATGGAAGAAAGGCACATGTTCTCAAATCTTTTTCCAAAGTCAAACTTGATCATTATAATTACAAAATAGTCAATTTCATTTTATTGTTTTTATTTGCATTATTTTATTTATAAATTATATATAACATATTTGAATTAAATATATGTGCATGTATATATACATGTATACTTTTATTTATATACATATACACAGTTTTTCTGGTTCTGGTTGTTTCACTCTACATTAATTCATTTAAGTCATTCTTTGTTTCCCAGAATTCTTCATGTTTGTAATTTGCTAGTACAGTAATATTCCATTACATGCATTTGCCATAATTTGTTTAGTCATTCAGTAATAGTTGTAATATTAATAAGTGTTAATAATAGCAACTAGTGATGTCCATTATCACATTACTATTTAACATTGTGCTAGAAATGCTACGTGTAGCAACAAGACAAGAAAGAAATTGAGGAAACCGGCATAGGCAAAGAGAAAACAAAATTATAACTTTTTATAGATTACAGGACAACTCTATTGAGAAAATCCTAAAGAATAAACAAAAAAATTAATTGAAATAATAAATTCAGCAAAGTCACAGGATATAAAATAAATACACACAAACAGCATTCCTATATATTGCCAACAAAAATCCAACAGGAAGAACTACAAAGAGAAATTTCTTTCAAAATAACTGTAGGAGCTACAAATACTTGGGAGTGTATGTATCAAGATATACCTAGGAACTATATGAATCCACCTATAAAACAACATTTGCAGAAATACAGACAGACCCAAGTAATTGGAGAAACATTAGTTGCTCATAGGTATATTGAGCCAATTTAATAAAAATGGCAGTACTACCTAAATTAATTTGTTTATTCATCGCTATACCAAACTACCAAAAGAATATTGTATTGAACTAGAAAAAATAATAAATTCATGTGGAGGAATAAAAGGCCAAGAATCTCAAAGGTAATAATGGAGAAAATGGGAAGGAAGAGATTCTATCAGTACTAGATCTCAAACTGTACTACAAAGCCATAATCATCAGAATGATTTGTTACTAGTTAAAAAAAAGAGAGAGAGGTTGCTAAGTGAAACTTATTAGGTACATAACACACAGAAGCAAAACAAGCAGCACAGTATTCAATAAACCCAAAAGACAAAGAATTGACTTGACAAAAACTGCAGGGAAAACTGGAAAGTAGTCTGGCAGAAAATGGATTTAGACTAACATCTCACACTATATACCAAGAGAAGTACCAAATGGAAACACGACCTGGATATAAAAGGACACCCACATCATAAACAAATTAGAGAAGCAAAGAAGAAATTACCTTTCAGATCTATGGATAGGACTAGAGTTCATGATTACAGTATTAGATCACATAAGATAAAATGGACAATTTTGAATATATAAAATTTAAAAGATTTTGCACAAATTTAGTGTAGTTAAAATGAAAAGTGAAAGATGTAAATGGAGAAAAAAATTGTAATATTTTTCTCTATAAAGGCCTCATATCCAAGACATATAAGGAATTGATTTAAATTTATAAGACTAAAATCCACTTCCCAATAGATAAATGGCCAAAGGATATGAATAAACAGTTTTCAAAGGAATAAATCCAAGCTGTCAACAACCACATGGGGAAAAAAATGTACTAAATCACTAATAAGAGAAATGCAATGGGGCAGCTAGGTGGCACAGTGAATAGAGCACTAACCCTGCAGTCAAGAGGACCTGAGTTCAAATCTGGCCTCAGACACATAACACTTACTAGCTGTGTGATTCTGGGCAAGTCACTTAACCCCAATTGCCTCACAAAAAAAAAGGAAGAAATGCAAAACCTTACACCCCTCATACTGGCAGAGATGGCATAAAAGGAAAATTTTAGCTATTAGAGGGGCCATTAAAAAAAAAAAAAGCACACACCAGTGCACTGTTTGAGGACCTGTGAATTGGACCAATTACTTTGGAAAGCAATTTGGAAGTATGCCCCCCCAAATTATTAAGCTATACAAATGTTTGACCCAACTATACCACAACTGGGTCTAGTGATGTAGTTCTGTCAAAGAGATGCCCCCAAAGAGATCAAAGAATAAAAGGATACTTATGCAAAAATATAGCCGCTTTTTTCATAATAGGCCCAAATTGAAAACTAATCTCCCAACTGGGGAATGTCTGAAAATATCATGGGTATACAAATATAACTGAATATTGCTATGCCTTAAGAAAGATGAAGTAGCCAGAAATGGGAACAACCTCCAATGAAGTGATAAAGAACAAAATGAGTAGAAATAAGAGAACATTTTATATGGTGCTGACAATGTTGTAGAGAAAAATAACTGTAAGAATTTAGAACTCTGATGCAATGGAAAACCATGAGTTCAGAGGACTAAAGATGACGTATACTGCTCATGGCTGGCCAGAGAGGTAATGAACTTAAAATGCAAAAAGAGCCATCCGTTTTTAGGCATGACCAGATTGAACAATTGTTTTGCTTGACTATGCATAGATATGCTAAGGGTTTAGGGATGTGGTGCAGACCAATTAAATAGTGGGAGGTACAGAAAAAATTTTAATTAATTTTGAAAACAAAAATAAAGCTAATTCTTAATGATGTTAATACATGAAATGAGAGACAGCTGTGCTATTAATCTGACTGAAGTTCTTGATCTATTGAAATTATTGTCCTGGTAAAATACTTAGGGTATTCATTTTGAAATATTCTACATGAAATATCCAATTTAATGTCCTCATAGCCTGGTTAATCTACAGAACAAACCTATGTAGAGAGCTGAGCTGGAAGCAACTTTATTTTAAATCGAAAATAATTTTCAAAATTTTTGAGATCTTGAACTTTGTTTCTGAATTACTTTAACTCAAACTTATGTGTAATTTATCTCATCACTCCCCCAAATTTGTAAGATGCAAATGAAATCACTAATAAGAGATACATAAGAAAACTAATATAACTGGAGGAGTCTTAAAACCATTTGACATTTGTGATGTTTAAAATATATGTGCTTTTACACACATACGTACAACAAGCACATACAACTTTTAATTTGATTGTATATTTTTAAAATTAATTCATGGTTTATAGACACCTTTACCTTATAAGGAAAAGATAACCTAAAGCAGAATGCTGCTGATGCATAATAAAAATATTTTTCATCAATGAAGTTTGATCAAGAAATTTAGCAAATAAAAGCATCTCTAAGTGTTTATAGTGCCACAAATAGACTGTAGATACAAAGAAAGGTTAAATACTGGGTGTCCAACTTGCATAATTTGACCATAGTGTGATTTTGGATTGAATTTTCCCCTGAACTTTTAATTTTTCATGGTTTTCCAGTCTGTGCCAGGGCTTTAAAATCATTTACCATAAGCTTTTTTTTTTTTAAACAAAATTTAATTAGCATTAAATGAGAACTCATGAATAGTTCATGAAGGCCAATTCATCACACTTTGGTAATTCAGTATTCAGGGAGAATGAATAGCATCTTTTAGTTAATGGAGCTTTTTGATCATGAAACAGAAAAAAAAATAGCATTTCAGGTTTTTAAATTCAGAGCCTAAGGCTCTTAGTCTAATTGTATCTGAGTAGTCCTACGTGCCTTTTCAGCATAGTCTAAAATAATTTGTGACATAACACACAACTTGTAAAGCCAGCTGTTGCTAATTCAAATTATTTTATGGACTGAAGAAAGTGAAGACTTAACTATATCTTCATTTTGGTAAAAACCACATAACCTGATAAACCAATTCAAAACTTCATTGTTCAATATTCTTTTAACTTCATTTGAGTTTCTTCGTGGAAAAGAATGGCAGAACTGTATTAGAAGAAAGCATAAATTCAGTTCTTTATTTTTAGCGTGGTTTTTCATAGTATGTTATTTTCATTAGGTTTTATAGTTATTTGAGTGACTATAAAGGTACAAGTAAACATATAATCAATTATTATCCTTCATATTTGAGAATAGCACTTCTGAGTGTCAATATCCTGGGGTAAGTTTATATCTTCACTCATCAACACATTGAACTAAATGGTTGAGTGATGTGATGTCTTTTTAATTGTGTTTAGAAGCAATTGAACAAATGAATACATAATTCAGATATTTTTCTAGAAAATTTCTGCCATTTTGACCTTTCTCTTATTTGTGGTATTTTCCCCCATTTTTCTAATTTTTTATTTAGTTAAATAAAACAAATATGTTTTGACCAAATGGAAAATTTTCCTTTTTATGTACTCTTAATATTTCTATGAATCCTGAATTAGCAGTAGTCCAAGATATATAATAAGAAATAATCCCTGTTTTCCAAGGAAAAATTGTGCAGAGGAGTGGAAAATAAATCAGAAATAAAATGTTGAAATTTATAATTTAGTATGTGATTCTGCCCAATTAAGTAAACAAAAGTTTTTGTAGAAGATAAATTTACATTTAGAAATTTAAGAAATTCTTGATTGGTTAAAATAATACATAATCATTGATTTTAGTTACATTTCTTTGTCCTTAAAACCTAGCAGCATTTGCTTTTGTTTAATCTTGGGATACTGACAAACTAGGAACTGAAAAATTGGTGTGAATTAATACAATAAAAAATCTTTGCAGGTTGCTACATCAAAATGTTACATGTAATGGAAATTCTATGAATGAAATACTATGCTTTAATTTTGTGGAAACTAACTTTAAGATGTGGAAAATTAGTTAATAATAAGTAGGAAATAACCTCTATAAATGTTATCCACTGAGAGATTATAAGTATCAAAACTAATATTTCCAAAGTCTTAATTTTTCTTTTCCTAGTTTTCTGCCTCTTTTCTAAAACCAAATACTTATAGATTGCATATCATAATTTACTCATTACCATTCCAATCTTTTCCTAAGTCAACCCAGAAAACACTTCAGCAGATCTCTTTATGTTGTGCTATATCCAAATTAAAGGTAATGCACATGTGTATATGTATATATGCACATTTATAGACACATATATGTATTTGTGTGTATATATATACACACATACACACAGAAATTTTAACTTTTGTCTAAAAGACATTTTAAGTAATTCTCAATCACATACAGTAATATCTGGAAGTATGATTTAATTACCTTGTAAGTTTATTCAAAGCTTTGTATCTTCAACAACTCAAGTGGCATACTGTATTATTTTACATAGCTTCAAATCATCCCAGTGGAGTAGGGAGTTGGTAAGTATTGTCTACAAAGCACATATAAATTTTTGATGAGATAAATTACACATAAATTTGATGTAAAGAAACCTTTTAAGAGGTTACGCAAAGTGCTCAACCTAATCTAGAAAAAGCTCTCTCTCTTAATTTTCATTTCCCTGATGGATAAAATATTCAGTTTATAGTTTACCATCTAAAGAGTGGTAATTGTTGTCAGGTCAAGTTAAATAAACAACTGTGTGACTTCCCTTCATAAAACATGGCAAAATTCTTAAAATATAAATCTTAAATTAATTTCCAAGATATAGTCCTAGTCACAGTTCTACTACTCTGAGACCTCCTCAGTCACTTTTCTCTGTTCCTGAATGTACTCATTTGTAAATTAGGGCAGCAAGTGGCACAATGGATAGAGTACCCAGCCTAGAGTCAAGAAGGCCCATCTTCTGAGTTCAAATCTGGTCTCATACTCATAATAGCTGTGTGACCCTGGGCAAGTCACTTAACTCTATTTGCCTCAGTTTTCTCATCTATAAAATGAGCTGGAGAAGGAAATGGCAAACCACTCCAATATCTTTGCCAAGAAAACCCCAAATGCGATCATGAAGAGTCAAACACAACTGAACAACAACAAAATTAGAATGTTGGAATAGATTATTGTTAAGTCCCTTTTTAGATGCAGCATTTTGGAGTTCTCTATACACAGCTTTCTAAAACTACTTTTAAAATCTTTTATTGCAAATCTCTTTCTTAAATCACTGTGCTTTATCACATTTCTGATATCCAATATGTAGTTTGTTTCAAAGTCTATCTACAAATAAAATTTTAAAAGATACTTTTTGTTTTTGTTTTTGTTTTTTTGGTGAGGCAATCGGGGTTAAGTGACTTGCCCAGGGTCACACAGCTAGTAAGTTTCAAATGTCTGAGGCCACATTTGAACTCAGATCCTTCTGACTCCAAAGCCAGAGCTCTATGTACTGAAAAGATACTTTTATCAAGAAAAATATTGAAGAAGAAAGTATACAGAAAAAAAAGATGCGTAATGGAATGGAAAGAGTAGTGGCTCTGTCAGAGGACCTGGATTCAAATTCCACCTCTTCCTTTTCCTATGTGACCTTCCACAGGTTTCTTAAAGTACTTAGGACACTATTTCCTCAACTATAAAATAAAGAAGTTGGATTAGACAACTTCTCAAGTCCTTTTTAACTCTAAAGCTATGGTCTTAGGGCTTTCTGTCAGTGATGCAGGACCTGTTTTTCGTTTGTACCATTAAGATACAGCAAATATGGTCAGCCTTATTTTATCTGATATCCTAGAACCAGGATGTAAATTTTAAAATTAGCATTGGAGTTGCTAAAATAGATGCCCCTCAAGTCCATACATTAAAAATTATGCAACTTATTCAAAAAGAGAATGCTACAGGCACTCATTTGGAGCCTGATTGACTCAGAGCCATGTGGTTATTCACATTCCCAGCCTATGTCCTATCAGGAGTGGCAAATTGAAAGGGGGCCAGGAGGCTACTAGAGGCAAAAAATGCTGACAGAAAGGGAGGAGACCAAATTAAAAGGAGACACAATTTTTACAAAGCATAGTGACTGCATTGGGACCACTGAAGACAGTGGAAAGAGCATTGGCTGTCAAGTTAGAGGTCCTGAGTCCAAATCCTGTCCCTGATACACTACCTATTTGCCACTCCTAATCTATGTGATGTTGGGTAAGTCACTTAAGTTCTTGACCTCAGTTTCTTAATCTGCAAAATGAAGGAGGTTTTACTATGCCCTGAGAATATCGTGTGTCATAATACAGCACAAAAATTGAGGCTAGACTGTGAGTTCAAAGTAGACAGGGCTGTGTCTTTCCCAGAGAATTATACATAGGAGGCATTTAATAAATTACTGTTGAAATAATAAATATTCATAATAATGACATCATTAAAAATAAGATTAAAATACATTCAAAATCTTCCCAAGAAGACAGAGAAATTTGTAATACTGTTTAGAAATTTTTCTGTCCATAATGTTTACATTTTTAAAAAGCTTTTCGTTAAAGTACAGTGTTTCTTTTATTGAAAAAAAATCTATGTAAGTGGGATAAACTTCCTTTCATCCCAGATATTTTCATTTCATGTTCTTTACCGAAACTTGGTTGATATAATGGAAAAATCATTGTCTTTCTAGTAAAAGGACCTGGGTTCAAATCCTGGTTCTGCTATTCATTACCTATGTGATCTTAGGCTGATCACTTACCTTTCCTGGGTCTCAATTTCTTCAACTGTATGCATCAGGATCACCATGGAAGTAGAGATGCTTTCCAGAGATTCCACCAATCACTAACATCATTGAATTGGGAATATTTGAGATTGTTTAGAAGGAATTCAGGGAAGAAGGAGAGATAAAGCAGGGTGAAGAAGTGGAAAGTTGGAATTGCCCACCATCTTGACTCTAGGTGGATATTGCAAAGCTACTCTGCTCCTCCCTAATGAGACTAATGGTTGCTGTTTTGAACTGCTTCTGGAAAAACTGGTGGGGATCTTGTCATGTTTGAAGCTGGTTGCAGACCAAGTTATGATTGGGTGAAATGATTTTGTCTTTCCTTACCTCAGAGTTGAGAAGGATGCTACCCTCTTAACTGAACTATTTCTTCAACATCACTTTGTCCTCCTCCTTACCAGGGAGAAAGACTGAATTGGGAGTATCATTCCTGCTACTGCAACCAACAGCATTTGCATTGGCTCCTGTTATTTCCAATTACCTGTACTGGTTAGCTCTTTTGTATCCCACCTCTCTTTATTGTGTTGTCTTTTTCTCTTCTATTAAAAAAAAATTAACAGCCACTAACCCTTGTCTTATGTTTGATGTCAGTCATGGTAATAAAGGTTGGGAAACTGGACAGTTTTAGATAAACACAAAATACACACTGTTCATCCAGCACCTAGAATGAGGGATCAGAGTGGAGAAGCCATAGTAATGGTTGTGTTGCTCCTAAGGTAGAAGTCATAAAGTTGGGTGATGCTGCTAATTTCTCTTAGCCAGCTCAAGGTGATAAGCAGGAAAATATCAGAAATCTGACAAGAATAAAATTTCCACCTAGATTAGTAAACAAGATGTTTTCTGAGAGACAAGTCTTTTATTGATTCCTTTATCGATTGTACTCCTGAATTCCCTTTCTCTTGACCCCTGCTCAATATCTTTCTCTCTTATATGGAGGAGAGCAAAGAAATTTTGGATGGATAATTCAGTTAAAAGTGATGTCCTTCCCAACTTTTAGACAAAGAGAGAAAGATGGAGGTCATCATTGAATTTGCAACTGGCTCTTAGTAAGTCACTCACCTGCCATACCAGCTGCCGTCAATCTTTCTTGGTCAGGGGTAGGGGAGGTGGGGGATAGGGAGGCAAATAGCTCAATTGCTTGGCTCTTCAAAGTCCACATGACATCAAGATGGAGGATGACCCTGACTTTTGACCTTGACTCTACTTTCTCTCCTCTTCTTCCCTGAATTCCTTACAAGCAATCCCTGTTACCCTCAGTTTCATAAAGTCAGTGGCTGGTGGAATTTTTGGAAAGCATCTCCATGGTGATATTGACAAGGTTTAGATTCCAATGGCAGGGTTATGTGTAAAATAAGGAAATTAGACTTGATAACTTCGAGGTCCCTTCCAATTTTAGAGGTTTGATTCTGTCATTCTATTATATTCCTCGAAGAAAGTATTCCAAACTTTCTTTCCTCAAACTTCCTGTACTACTTACCTAGTGCACCCTTTTTAGCAATGTAGGCTGATCAAACAGAGGTCATACCACAAGTCTTCCCTCTTTTCCCCTAATCAATACCTTAGAACCTTTCTAGATCATTATGAATTCTTTCCTCCTTTGCTCCAATTCCTGACATAGAATTGCCCCTTTTTCTTGCCAAAGCCAACTCCTTGGTCTGAACCCCTCTTGTCACCTGTGGCAGCTTACCCTACTGTTCATTTGTCTCCCCTACAATCTCTTCTTCATATCCAAAGGCCCCTTCCTTAATGCTTGAAACATGATCAAGACTTCTATTTTTATTAAAGAATCTTCACTTGATCTTGCCATTCAACCTATCATAAAAGAAACATACCTATCTCTTTTACTTTTTATAGCTCTGGAAACTCATCTATGTTCATTTCCACTCCCATTTCCTCACCTCTCACTTGCTTCTCAATCCCTTTCTGGTCCAGCTTCTGACCTCATCATTCAACTGAAACTACCTTCTCTAAGGTTATTAATAATTTTATTATCAGCAATTTTGATAGCATTTTCTTATCTTATCTTCATTGTCATTGTCATGATTAACCACTCCCTCCTCCTGATTTTTTCTACTCCCTGGGCTTTTGTGATGTACTTCTCTGATGGTTCTTCTACCTGTCCTACCTCACTTTCTTAGTTGACTTTGCTGAATTATTATCCATGTCCTCCCTGCCTCAGCCCCCATGGGTGTCCAGGTCATTCTTCTCTTTAAACCCTCTCTTGTGAGCTCATTAACACTTTGGGTTCAAGGAAGTTTCAGTAATCATCTCTGTGCAAGTGACTCTTAAATCTGTATATCCAGCTCTATTAACTAATCCTTTTCCTTTAACTACAATCACACATTTCTAATTGCCTTCTGGTCATCTCCACCTGATATGTAGGTGTAACTCAACATGGACAAAACTAAACTCATCTTCCTCCATAAACCCACAACTCCATCTTCCTCATTTCTGGTTAAAGGTTTTGCAACATCTGAGTAATCCATGTTAATTTTCTTCCCCTCACCCACCGTGTCAGATCAGTTGCAAGCTCTTATAAATTCTATCCTCACAACATCTCTCAGTTATCTCCTCTTCACTCATACGGCCAGTACTCCTTATTCAGGCCCTCATCATAACTCACCTGAATGATGACAATGGCCTCCTAATTGTTTTACTGCATTCAGTCTCTCCCCTCTTGAAACCATTTTCTATAAAGCTACCAAATTAATAGCCTATTATCTCTAGGATAAACTACAAACTCAGCTTGGCCTTTAAACCCTTCTTTAATCTCCTTCTAACCTCCCTTTCCAGATATTTCATTTTATTTCTCAGACTTCTTTTCTATTATTTTCTTTCACACATTCAATAGTCCAGCTGAACTGACCTACTAGTTATTTCCCAGACTAAATATTTGATCACCTTCCTGTTCTATAGCTTTGTCCTTCTTCCATGTCTGAAATGTCCTTCTTCCTCAGAATCCTTACCTTTCTTCGAAGTTAAGCTCAGGTGTCACCTGCTTTGGGATATTTCTCCCCTCTGCCTTCACACCCTCCTACCTCCATTGTTAGTGCTTTTTTCATGCCTCATTTATCTTGTAGTGTCTATGCACATGTTGCATTCCTTCTCATATAGTGTAAACTCCATGAGGCTAGGGTCTGTTTCATTTTTGCCTTTATGCCCCCAGCACCATAGCATAGTTCCTTTAACATAGTCAATATTTAAGAAATATTGAATTAAATAGTTTATTACCACCCCTTGAATTTTGAGAATATGAAAGTAAGAAAGTGATAATGATAACAGCTATTCAAGACCTTGACCTTGAATCGGCTGTCAAACCCATAGAACTTAAGAATTTCATTGGAAGGACAATACTTTAAAAGAAAGTTGTTGACATCTTATAGCAGAATGTGTATTAATAATTGTGTCATATAGCATGGTCCTGAAGTCATAATACATTGTTTTTAATACATTCTGAGTTTTCATGAAATCTTTGGAGCAAATTAAGCCAAACCACAGGCTGTCTAGGAAGGCAGCCGATGATTATGGACTGCACTGATTGCTTTCTTCAGCGTGTTACTTTACCCTGTTAGAATTTAATTGAGCCGCTCTGATGTTGCCCCCAACCGCTTTGGTATTTCTCTACTATCCTCTGTGTTTCTCTTAGGTATGAAAAAAAATTCTGCAATAGGCATCCTGTCATAAAGTTTGCTTCTCACAAGATTGTTTCCATAGAACAACTGAAGGACATAGGTAAGTGGGGGAATTGAAAGTGTACTTGTACTAGAAGACAAGTGGAAAATTTGATAGAAAGTCAGTCAATCAACCTGACTCTGCCACTTTTCTTTATAACTCTGGTCAACTCATCTAATCTCTCTGGGTATCAGTTTCCTCATCATAGAATGAGAGGGCTGGATTAGATGACTTCTGAGGTCTCACCTCTAATTTTATTTCCTTTCCCTTGTCCCTGTATCAAAACAATTGTCAAGTGTAATCAATTCTATTCTTACAATATCTTTCATATCCATCCTCTTTTCTCCATTCATATGGCAACTACCCCTAGTCAGGTCTCATCACCTCTTCTCTAAACTGTGGCAAAAGCTTCCCAGTTGGTTTTACTATTCTATTTACTGTCCTTTGATATTATACACCATTTTCAGACACTATTTTAGGAAGAAACTTGAAAAAGAAAGTGTGTCTATGGAAAAGGTAAATACTTTCTTCAAAAATGTTTCCAGGGGTAGCAAGGTGGTGCAGTGAATAGAGCTCTGGCCTTGGAGTCAAGAGGACCTGAGTTCAAATTCAGCCTCAGATATTTAATACTAGCTTTGTGACCCCAGAGAAGTGTGATCGCCTCACCAAAAAGCAAAAAAAAAAAATTCCAAAAATTATAATAACAATTGCCAATTTGGTAAAAAGAAAAAAAATCCATGCAGAAATGGCTATGTATTCAAAATGAACTTTGATTCTAGTGTGCTATTTCTTGAAAATAAAGGAGTCAGAACTGCTTGCTGACTACTTCTAGAAATATACTTCTAGGAGTAGTCAAAAACAATATTGGGGTGTAACTAATAGGTCCTGCTTTTTAGAGCAGGAAAATCAGATCACAATTAGATACTCTGGAGTCATGGGGCCTCAGTATCATAAAATGTGGAACTGGAAGGAACTTTTGAGATCATAAGATGAATTCGAGACCTCTTGGCTTCAAGTAGAAAGTGAGTTAATTTGTTGAAGGGAGAGGCAGGAGAGAGGAATTTATCAATGTGTTCATTGAGCAGAAGGGCATCGCTGAGATGATGATAAGTACAAAATGATGCATCTTGTGGCTGGCCTGCTTTTTTTCTCCTTCTGTCTTATTCGTTTGGTTGTCTTAGTGACCACCAGAGGGCAGAAAGAGCCTTCATGGATTTCTTCATCCTGTGGGAAACATCAGACTAGCTTTTTGCTTCATGAGGGTGAATCCCATTTTTGTTAAAAAATTTTGTTTTCCCTTTGCTGATGTTTTCAGGTTTGGCTTATACTTGGGATATGCTTTTATTTCCTAATTTAATTGTGTAGAAAATCATCAAACAGGAAAAATTTCATACTGGGTGAGTGACATATAAGTGGTAACTCACTGGGAATAGTGGCTAAAGAGCTGACCTCAGAAAGTTTTGGGTTAAAATTCCACATTTGACACACACCGAATGTGTGACCCTGGGCAAATCATTTAACTTCTCAGGCTCCCAACTCTCTAAGACTATAAATTGGAGGGTAATTGAGAATGAATCTTTCCTCACTCAGGCTTTCCTATACTAATGAAATTAAAAGTCTAGTCTAAGAATAACATGCCTGATACCAATAATTTATCCATTCACAGTGCCATATGTAAATAGCTACTTGATGAAAAGCTTTGATGCTGATGAAAAATAAAGATCCTATTTTTTTCCTTAAAAAAATGAGATGGTATTTTAAAATAAAATGGTAATAGCTCACATGTATTTAGCACTTTATGATTACAACGCATTTTATACACATGATTTCACTTAAGTGTAACAAGAAAAAACATTCCTAGGTCTGAGGGCCTGGGGAAACTCACCTTCTCTCTCTCCACTCAGAGGCCCCTCTCTGCTCTGGTGGACCAGGTTCAGTCCAGGGGGAACCTGGCCAAAGAAGAGAACAAAACTCTTTCTCAAACTTTCTGGGCTTTTATGCCTACTCTCTGCAGCTCTGGGGAAGATTTGACTTATGTTTGATTCCTGTCTGGGGCCTCCCCAAAAAAGGGAGTAGAAAAAGGACTCATTGTATTATATACATCAGGTAGAGAAGAGTCATTTGTTTTCTCCTTATACAAAAAAATCAGAAAAAAACACAAGAGATTCACTTGTATGTACTGATAAATAAACAGCAGGAAAAAATCTTATGACTACTGTTACACTCTCCCAGGAGGCTGATACTTAAAACATCAAACATGAAACAGTTTGTGGAACGACTGAATCAGTAATCTCTGACTCACCTCCGCATTGTTTCCTTCAAGGTCTATCTCCGTCTTCAGTCAATCAGATCAAAGGTTGGGCTCCTCCTCCTGCTGGTGATCATCTTTTATGTTTACCTCGTGCCTCTCAGCACTGACTCAGAGAGCAAGGCACTTTCAACCTCTGGGACTCACAAGGCTGTCTCCATAGCTGGACACATTCATCTCAGGATCCCTGTTCAGTCTTGCCTCTATTTAGGTCAGGAAACGTAAAGCAGAAAAGACAGCCAGAGGCCTAAGACCCAGGCTTACTGACCTAACTGATCCCCTGCTGTAGCTACCCACATGAGAACATTTCTTTTGGAGTGGGGAGAAGGGCAAGCCAAGGCTCCCTCACTCCTTTAGGGGAAGGCTCCAAGAGTTGGCAGTTGGGAAGAGAGATGGACCCGATGCATTTCTTTTGAGTGGTGCACCGAGTCTCTTCTTAATAGGGGGCTAATAAAGGGATTGTTTCATCATCTCAAAGCACCAATCCCCCTCAATGCTGAGCCAGACGTGTTCCTAGGAGTCGCCAGAGGAGAAGTGGCGCGCGCTTTATGAAATGCAGTCCCTGCTCCATAAGCCTACAATAACTCTGTGAGTTATCTGTATAATTATTCCTAGTGTGAGTTTTATTAAACATAGTTTTTATTAAATGGCTATTGTGTTTAATAACAGAATGATGTGCTTGGTTCTTGGGATACAAAAATAAAAATGAGACAGTTCCTGCCCTTGAGGAGCTCACATTCTGGAGTGAGGTTTGGGGGAGAGGGGAAGGTGATAGACCAAATACACAAGAAAGTAAATACCAAGCACTTGAAATGTGTGTGTGTGTGTGTGTGTGTGTGGGCGCGTAGGTATGTGTGAGGTGAGAGGGTGTGTGTGGAGATGTAGTGAGGGGAGAGGAGTGTGTGGATGTAGGTATGTATGCAGGCGAGGTATGGGGTGTGTGGGGGGAGGGGATTTTGGGTGTGTATGGATGTCGGGGGTGTATGGAGGGGAATTGGGGAGATTGTACCTTCGAGTTCCTCAGTGTAGGGAACTCTGCGGGGAGGAAACACCCTGTACTAATGGAGATCCTTTTGTATGACTCACCCTCAGAGTTCCTGGTCACAGAGACGTTAGATAACTTGCCCAGGGTGACACAGCCAATATATCTCAGAGGCAGGAAGACTGTTACCCCCTGATTCTGAGTTCTCTTTCCACTTACACCATGTTTCCTATTCCCACATATATATGTACACAGGGTATACATATAAGTATATTCATACAATGCTGGGCAACAATAGATGGAAAACAACACAGTACCTACTCTCTAACTAATAGGGGGCAGCCATGTGCACAAGTAAATATGACAGAATGTGGGTCAGGGGAAAAGAGAGACCTAGGAGAATCTTTATAAGAAATTGGGGGTGATGGGGGTTATCACTTTCAACCTGGGGGATCAGGGACGCTCTGGAGGAATAGGTGGTGCCCAAGCTGGGCTTTAAAGAAAGAAATGGATTTTAGAGTTGTAGACAAAGTGAGTCACATGAAGGGTATCCCATGCAAATTAAGAGTCAGAAGAGGGCAGGGAAAGATTAGGGAACGTAATGATCCCCTTGCATGGATCCTGAGGTTAAGATGTTTGCCCCAGGGCTCCTATATAAGCTTTAGATGTAATTTTATGTCAGAGCAGCAGCAATTGCTTGACTGATAATAGGAAACATCACCTATGGGCACAGTAAACATGTTTTCTGAATCCCCAATCAGAATTCAAGTTCTGCCAGATATTCCTTTTGCAAAGCATCATTAAAAATACACTTTCTTTTGTTGGAATTGGGACTATTCCAGAAAATCCTGTACATCACTAATCCCAGATTCCTTTCTGCCCTTGAGGAATATGGAGAATAGGGGAGGGCTCATTATTTGGAGATTCTCTTTTCATTAAATAAATTGGGAACCATCACATGAAGTTTGTGGGCTCAATTCTTCTTAAAGGGAAATCTATCTTTTGTATTTTCTCATGCCTGGTAGACTAATGTTTTAATATAGTAGTAGGAAAGGCCAATTAATAAAGTAGCATCTTACTGGTCTTTTCCATATAAAAATACATGAAACAAAGATTTACTATAAAAACAAGACAAGACTTTTAAAAGGTGTATGTCATTATAACTCCCATCTCAATATTAGTTTAGATAGGAGTCCAGAAATCATCTCTAATGTGCTAAGCACTTTTAGTATTAACATATTATATAGAGGACCTGCCAATGGGATATTGCTAGGGCTGATTTTCTATTAAAAATAATTATTATGAACTTAATATCCTTTGACAAATATAAATGTTAAATATACAAACAAAAAATATAACTGATTATACATAAAAATCAATTTTAGTTATAGTTTGTTTTCAAAAAGAATACATATTACCATTACTGTGGTTGTAGGTATATAGTCCTATTTATTTCCATGCTTACTTAGGGATTTTTTCCTGTGCATTTATCCAGATTTTATTATTGTTATTATTTACACAGTTGTAGATTATGTATATTCTTTTGGTTCTGCTTTATTCCTTCTGCATCATTGTATATGACTCCCCATATTCACTTGTATCCTTCACGTTTGTCATGCTTTATGGTACAATAATATTCCATTTCATTAAAATCTCACAATTTGCTTAATCTATCTTCAATTGCTAGACACAGAGACATTACAAGAAAATTTTTCTCTTCTGGCAAAACCCATTGGTGTTTCAGACCACAGAGAGAAGCAATCAGTGCAGGAGATAGTTCTTCTGCAGGTGCTATCACAAAAGGAAAAAGAATGATCTGGCCCTTCCCCTAGGTTGGTTGGAAGGTCACACTTCAACGGGGTGTCATGGCAACAGGAACCCAGGGATGACAGTTGAGCCTCAAGGTAGTGTGGTGTAACAGGGGACCACATGGCATGGGGATGAGAGTTGTTATAGTGAAGTAATTTGCCCTCTAGGGGAGCAGCCTCATCCCCTTGGGGAGGTAGTATGCCTTCTTGAATGTCAGCACCTAGAGAAAAAGCCCTAATCACTTCAAATTAGTTATAACTCTAGTATATAATATTTTCATGGGGTTGTTTTTGCTATGATAAAAAACAATCAATCAATCAGTATTTATTACGTGCCTCGTATGCTATGAACATTTTTGTTCAGATGAGTCTTTTTTTCCTGTCAGTAACACTTAAGCATTTGATTCACTGACTCAAAGGGTAGGAAAGGTTTCCTAGATCTTATATTATAATTCATATTGCTTTACAAAAAGATTGCACCAATTCAATGCTCCTACAGAAGTGTAATAGCATGCTTATTTTTATACCTCCCCCTCTCACATTGAATTTTTACCATTTTAAGTTATCTCTGCTAATTTTGGAGTGGTATATCAGAGTTGTTTAAATTTGTACTTCTTTATTTATTAGAAAGTTTGAATGATTTTTCAGGTGATAATTTGTGTTTCCTTTGAGAACTAATTAACAGTTACCAAATTCAGATGCAGAGGCTGCTAACAGTTACATGGAAAATTCTCTAGGTGAAACTACTTTGGTCTGCAAGCTTCTTCATACTTGGTATGGCCAGCAAATTCCTATGGCTAGCAAATTCCTATCTCCTGCTCATCTAATCCCCTGTGATTCAGTCACCACCTGCTGAGACAAAATAACAAACAAAACAAACAAAAAACCCTTTCCACTGTTACCTTTTAGCTCATGCCTACCCCTCCCCCACCTCATTCTCTTCTTCTGCCCTCTCCTTCTGCTTAGCTCTCAGAAACCTTTATACTATTGTCACCAAGGTTCCCTTAATTCTAAGATCTCTTCCTTTCAAAATCTTTTCATATTCTGGTGTTCATGGAAGATGACCTTACTCCCGAAGACTTCCTTAATTCCTTGCCAATCTTTTCTAATGCTAATCTTGCCTCTCATACTGGTATAAGTGCCCATCCTAAAATACAACACCCAGAAACGATCTTGGTATTCTAGCTATGGCCTGATTAAGGCAGAGTACAGTAGTACCATGGCCTCCCTATTCCTGGACACTCTGCCTGTCTTACCAATCAGTCAATCAACAAGCATTGATTAATCATCAACCTTCCAGGCACCACGTTAGTTTCTGGAGATACAATGGCAAAAAATGAAGCCATCTAGCATTCATTTGGGGGTATTTACCATGTACACATATAAGTATGTACAAAATAAGTTTCTTGCTTGCGAGAGAGTTCAAAAGGTGTTTACTAAGATTTCTTCCAGGCTTGATACTCTGGGATCTTAAGTAGGCAGACAAGATGCATAGGCAAGTGGCCACCATGGGAACACCTGAGTATTTTAAATTTGAGTGAATATCTATATACATGAGCAGGTGGATACATAGAGCATCTTGCTATCTAAATGGACAGGGACAGCCATGAAGGAATATATGATGAATAAGAAACACGAATGCCCAGGTATAGTAATGTAGGACATCATGGATAAGAAAGGATTAGGAAAATCTGCTTGCAGAAAGAATAGGTGCTTGGCCTAATGGTCCTGTTATGTCTGTTTTGCTTGGGATAAGGAAAAAAAAATATTAGAGAACTGGAAATTCTCAGGAGGGATCAGTGTGATCCCTATTTACCATTTATATTTTTATAACTAAACATATTCCACAAATGAAGGGAAAGATAAATTCTCTTGCCATGAATTCTGGATGATTCATTTGTATGCATGCTAAGAAAATTACTTACCTTGGAAGTGACCTATCTGAACTTGTTGGAGGTGACTAAAGAAAGTGAGGAAACATGCAATTCAATAAACTAATCCTCCACAAGAATAGAAGAGCACACTCTGACACTTGTAGAATTTCATTTTACCCAATAGATCATATTTGTCAATTGAATCCTTTTTTTTTTCAGACCAGACCATTCATTTTGAGAACTTCTTTGGCCTTTTGTCTTCTTATTTTATCTTCCCACATCTTAGCATAGTGTCTGGCACATAGTAAGCACTTAATAAATGTTGATTGATTGATTGATTCTTACCCATTCTTTTGGTGGGAGATTCTACTAATGGCTTTGAAATCTCATGGAGACTTTGTGAAATTGATGTATTTACTTGAAGCTAGTAGCTCAAGAGCAAGTTCAAGGCTGTGAGATGTACACTTTACAGTTTCCTTTGTATTCTGACCTACTTACTGAACACAGGGATCACCATGACATTCGCAGTGAATCATCTTATTGATTTGTAACAGAATACACAGATGCAATCAGCTGGAGAGGGGTAGTAATTGCTTCAGTATGCTCTGTGGACAAACAGCTCTGAACATTGATCCAGCATATTCAGCAGCTAAAGCTTTCCCATCTCTAGGACACTTCCCCTGGAGGCCTTGGGGCCATTAACTTGTTTGTTCTTTGAAGGCATCTTTAATTAAGTCATGTAAGATCTGAGTTAGTGCCCAAACTCACCTTCCTCTAGGATGGACTCAAATGTTAATGGTGAAGTGGAAAGATCACTGGGCCAGAAGTTAGACTTGAGTTCTTGCCCCAACCCTTCCACTAACTAACTTTGTGACCCCTGAGTAAGTTACTTTACCTTAGTCAGCTTCAGCTTACTCATATCTTAAGAGACAGGTGTATTTCATGATCTTTGATGGTGAGTTCTAAGATTTGATTATTCTACATCAGAGTTTCTGAACCTAGGCTCTGTGAATTTGTTTTTTTTTAGCTATATCTCAATATAATTTGTTTCCTTTGTATCCTATGTATTTCTTTTGATGGATTTAAAAACATTCTTCTGAGAAGTGGCCTGGAGGTGTTACCAGATGGCCAAAGGGTTCTATAACATAAAAGGTTCAGAACCTTGTTCTTTACTGCTTCTATGCTTCTAAACATTAAATCCGTGAAGTTTACATAAGTGCCCATATTAGGTAGAATTGTAGCTCCCACTTTTCCATAATTGTACAATAAGAAAGAAAGTCCTGAAGATATAGTGGATAAAGAACTTCCTTCAGTCAGGAAGACCTGCATTCAAGTCTTGCTTCTAACACATTACTGGCTGTTGTGACTCTAGGCAGGTCTTAAAGCCCCACGAAACTCTAGAAGTCTCTAAATTTCAGAGAAAGTGTTCATTAGCATTAGTAGAAGGAGTTCCTCAATGGAAGCTCCCACAAAAATAAAATCACAAGTTTAGTCAAGATATTCAATCAAGATAATGATGATGATGATGATAAAAGAATGACCTCCAGCCACACCCGTCTCCATGTTCCAGTTGTCTTTGCTAAACCACAAGAGACTCTTTCTTATTTAGATCTAAAGACTAGAGGCAGCTTGAGTATCAGTAGAGAAGGGATGTTGGAGTCCCAAAAACCCAACATTTCTGAAGTTTGTGACCCTAGACTTAACTCCTATGTACCTCAGGACACTCCCTGTGACTTACTACCAAGTCTTAGACTGATTGGAAGTTCTGTAGGTGGGTGGAATTCCTTAGGCTGCTCAGCCCATGATAAGAAAACTGGGCAATGTGGCCATGGCTACTTGAGGACACCATTGCCCAGGAGACAGAATCAGAAAGACATGTCACATGTAGCCCTGAGGTATATAGGCAGCTTTTTGTGCTGTTTCCCAGGTCTGCCACAGTGCCAGGTACACAGTAGACTTGTTGATTGATTCCACAGGAGTCTCATTTTGCTAGTGGAAACTACTTATGGCTGGGGTAATTAATTGGTTACATTCACCTCTATTACCATTTCCAGGGCTTCACGAACTCTTCTCAGCCTGTGGATAGTCTATGAGTAAGACAGTGAAAGAAATTCATGATTATCTCTAATCTCATTGCCTTTAAGGATGCCTATATTTATCTGCAAAAGATAGAATAGAGCTACAGTGCAGAATCTCAGAGCCTACATTTTTTGATCTATATCAGCAATCTATATTGGGAGTTTATGAATAGGAATGGTGGAATTCTATATAATATGAAATAAGTAGGGAGGGAATGTGGAATCCCTTCCCTTTAATGAATTTATGGACTAAAGGGGGAAAACAAGACAAGAATTTATAAGGATGCTAACAAACAGATATGAGCACATGTTTAAATACAAACACGTTATTAACACTTTCTCTCTCTCTTGAAATTACTTTTTATATACTTTGTATTGACTTTTGCACTTGTTCTATTACCATTGCCCAGTAGAAGATTGTACAGTTCCTGGTTAATAAATGTTTGTGGGATTGAAATGAATTGAATGAGTCAAGGAGCTGAAACATGTTTTGTAGAAGGTAACTGCATATGGTGCAAATATGTTGTACCAAAGCAGATGTTTAATCAAGAAATTACAGTTCTAAAAAAAAATTCTGACATCAACCCATTGTATCAAAGTGAAATCATTGATTGACTTTAATATTCATATTTTCTTAAGTTTTCCAGTGAATGCTTCCTATTATATACCTTTCAGGGCAAGATAGATTAAAGATACTCACTCTCATAACCTTTTAAGGATCTGCCTTTTTCTGGATGGATAAGAGATTTACCCAGGGTAACACTTGAATTTCTTCATAAACAAAGAATTTCTATTTTTAGAATGTTCCTTGCTATCCTGTAAGTATCAGAATGTGAAATTAATGCAGTGCAAATGTAGAAAAGAAATAATGGTGTCTTTCAATAAATAGTCTTTTGTAAAAGTTATTTTGAAGCAATAGAAAAGGCAAACTGTGAAACTACTCACAGGCATATTTGAGGGGCCTAGAATACATGAGTAACACTACCTTTCCAGTAGCAATTTAAAAAAAAAATTTTTTAAACATCACTGTTCTTTCCCAATGACATATCCCTCCATAGATGCCACTTTGTAATAAGGAAAAAGAGTTAAGCAAAACAAAGTGTATGCCACATTCATCACCCATTGTCTACCACCTCTTTGCAGAGAGGAAGTATAGTTTCTTTTCTGCCCTCTGGAATAAAGACTCTTTATTCCATTAATCTGAACTCAGTTGTCTTTTAGTGCTATTTTCCTTAACATTAAAATGACCATTGTGTATTCAAGGAGTTCTTCAGTCTGGAGTGGAATTTCATGAACATTCTTGCTGCAGAGTATAATAAATGACCATGGTCCTCAGTGAAAGTTGGTTGAGTTCATGTTCTAATGAAAATAATAATAGTCTACGATTCATGAGACCTGGGTTTTAAGCATGGTTTTATGACACTCATTTGCTTTGTGATCTTAAGCATATTACTTATCCTCTCTGTAAGTCAGTTTCCCAGTCAGAGAAATAAATTATGATGGTGTCTTCTCCTTTTCCCCTCAAAGATAGGGGAACCAAGATGAAGAGGTAAAAAGTGTACTGGTCTGGTAGTTCAGGAGACCTGGATACCAGCCCACACTCTGCCATTTATGTAGCTCTATGACCTTGGGCAAATCACTTCACTTGTCTGGACCTTGCATTCTAAAATAAAAAAGGTTGGACTACATGATTCCTAAGGTTCCTTCTAATGGTAGGATTTTCTAACTGTTCTTCAGTTATTGGGAGGTCAAGTGAAATCATAGATATGTAAGTGCTTTGAATTCTTCAGTAGAAAATATCTGTATAGAAGGCCCAAGGAACTTCAACACATTGAGGCAAATTCCTAATGAAAGTCAAAGAAAAAGCCAAATGGACTATACTACCTGAATATTTATAACATTACTCTTTGTGGTAGCAAAGGCCTGGAAGCAAAGTGGGTGCCCATCGATTGAGAATGGCTGAAAAAAATTATGCTATATGAATGTAATGAAATAAAATTGTGCAGTAAGAAATGATGATCATGAAGAATTTAGAGAAAAATGGAAAGAGTTGTGTGAAATGAGGCAGTGTGATAAGAATAGTCAGAAGAAACATATACATTGTCTCTAATAACATCAATGAAAAGAAAACAAAAAGGAAGCCCATCTCTGGGTAGTTGTAATGATCAATGTTAATCCTGGAGAGAATGGGTAACAAACCATATGTCTTTTCTCTCCATAGAGAGATAACGTACAATAGTGTCAGCATGTGGCATACATTATCAGACTCAGCCACGTGTTGGCTTTTTTTTTTTTACTTAACAGCTTTTATTAATAAGGAAAAGATAATTCTGGAGTGGGTATCTAGAAATGACCAAGATATAAAAACTGAAAGCAAGATGGGACTAGATCTTCAATATTGTTAGTATAGAGCAGAGGTGTCAAACACATAGTCCCTGAGCAGACTCCTGAATGCTGCCCAAAACAGATTAAAATGTAATTGGGAAACATTCAACATAGTAAATAAAAATACAGAAAAACATGGATGGAATAGATTTTGTCTCAGACAAAGAATGATAATATCAAGCATGACCATAAGTTTGATCAATAGTTAAAGGACTAAGAGATATCTCCTTCCCATGGAAAATTATATTTAAAATTCTAAAGTAACAGCCTACCTCTGCCACCTTGCCATTTGTAGGGGAATTTTGGGAAGAAGGGTAATGAGTTTTCTTTACTTAATTGAGAAAATGTATATCATTTTTCTCTCTCCCTATTTTCATATGAGCTTCTTGAGGGCAGGGACTATCTCCCTCCCTTTTTTATATCTCCAGAGCTTTATGCAGCACTTATAAATAAATGTTTTAATAAATACCTTTTCATTCATTTATCATGTACAGTCTATTCTCAAAATATTCTCAAAATAGTGTTAGATTGGGTCTAGACTGATGTTGATAAATAAATTTTGGATTTGGGTAAGGATTTTCAGGTTGGGCATACATGCATGTACATGCATAAAAACTTATTTTTCCAGACATGCACATATATGTGCATTCTATACATGCATGTATATTGTACATGTAAAACCAACATTGATCTGTCAGTATGATCTAGATCTAATCCAACATTATTCTAAGAATAGAATATCCAGGATAAAGGAATAAATAATAAATATGTGTATCTATCTATCTATCTATCTATCTATCTATCTATCTATCTATCTATCTATCTATCATAGGCCCTGGAGCTGGAAGGACTCCTGTTACTGTTCAGTTGTATCTGACTCTTTGTGATCCCATTTGGGGTTTTCTTGGCAAAGATACTGGACTGGTTTGCCATTTCCTTCTCCAGTTCATGTTACAGATGAGGAAATTGAGGCAAACAGGGTTAAGTGACTTGCCTACGGTCACACAGCTAGTGAGTGTCTGAGGCTGGATTTGAACTTAGTTCTTCCTGACTCCAGGCCCGGCACTCTATCCACTGCACTACCTAGCTGCCTGGAAAGACTCTTAGAGATCACTTAATAAAATCCTCTTATTTTACAAATGAGGAAATAGAGACTCAGAGGTCAAATGACTTGTTTAAGGTGACAAGAGCTAGCTAAGTAGCAGAGCCAGGAGTAAAGCCCAGGTTTTCTGATTCTCAATGGAGT
This sequence comes from Vombatus ursinus, assembly GCF_900497805.2. Lineage (NCBI taxonomy): Eukaryota > Metazoa > Chordata > Mammalia > Diprotodontia > Vombatidae > Vombatus > Vombatus ursinus. Next base: position 2,495,745 of record NW_020954611.1, on the reverse strand, counting down.
GCTCTTTCTGTTACATAGCACCACTTGTCTCTAGCAGAAATTCAGAAACACATGGGCTGTGTATATGGGAGTCCCTTCTCCACTTGCTATGTGACCTTGGTCAAGTCTGGGTCCCAGTTTTCTTATTTGAAGATGAAGAGGGGTGTCTCAGGTTCCATCCAGCTCTAAATCTTATGAGTCTTGTGGGCCTCACTTTCCTCATCTTTAAAATGGGGGTTAAAATACTTACATTACCCACCTCCCAGTTTTGTTAAACTTTGTAAAACTAAAAAAAGTTAGATAAATATGCATTATTACCTACTTCTAATTGCCACTTCTATATCCTGACCTTTTAACCCTGAAACTTTCCTCCCCAGACATCTTTTCACCAGGCACCTTGCTTCCTGGGCAAGAAACCATGACCTTTTGTCTATGACACTGCTGCTGTGGGGCCCCTGCTGACCCATTTGATGTGTACTTCTCTCCCTCCTCCAACAGCCGAGTCTCAGGCTCTTGGATCATAATTAAATCAATACTGCCATACTGTCACGGCTACTGGAAAAGGTATGTGAGTCTATTCCTTGATGACTCCTTGTGTATCATCTTTGGATATTCTCTGCCCCATTATCCAGAACCAGGCTACATCTATGGTTCCCTCAGGGCTTTGGGGTTTTCTCTTTTCTATTGCCATCTACTCAAAACTCCACAGGCTATATTCCCCTACATTCTGGAGGGCCAGTGAGCAGCATTCGAGTTCCACATGATCACTTAACATTAATTTGCTTCCACAGGAAGACATTTACTAAGAAAATATGGCAAGAATGGAAATACAGATATTTTCCCTCAATAAAATTTTGTTCAGATCCTACCTCCCCCAGTTGAATGGCTTTATGTGTTGAGGAAAACAATGTCTTCTTCCTTCTCCTCCTCCTCCTTCTTTTTCTTTTTCTTCTCTTTCTCCTCCTCTTCCTGTTCATCTTCATCTTCCTGCTCCTCCTCATCTTCCTCCTTTTCTTTCTCCCTTTCCTTCTCTTTCTCCTTCTTCCTCCTTTTCTTCCTTTTCCTCCTCCTCTTCCCAACAATTGAACAACAAACCTGAACCCCCTGTCAGTACATAGATTCTTTAAGATCAAGAACTAGCTTTACTTTTGCATTTTGTATGCATTCCCCTCCTCAGCCCTTAGCATACTTGGTTCCTATCAAGTAGAATTAGTAATTACTATCCAATCTATTTCATAGTGTTATGATGTATAGCACATAGTAGCACATTGATTTGAAAAATTAAAAGCTCTATAGAAATAGCAAGGATTATTATCTAGAAAAGGATAAAGAAAAGCATCCTCGGTCTTGTATAGTAAGCACTAAATTCACCTTGCATTTTCTTGAGTCTATAAACATGCATAAATCTTTTTTTGTAGATTTTTTTTCCTTTCTATGAAAATATGGAAACATGACTTTTAGGGAGGTAAGTTCATGCCCCTCACAGTCATTAAAAGCAAATGCTCCTCTGTGTGTTGTCATAATATCAGAAAATCCATAGATTTAGAATTAGAAGGGATCTTAGAGGTCATACACTTTAGTGCCCTCATTTTGCAGATGAGGAACCTGAAGCCTAGGAAGGTAAAGGGCCTTGACCAAGGTCACACAGATAATAAGTGACAGATCCTGCATCCAAACCTAGGGCTCTTTCCATGGTACCATATTGCCTCTTAACTTTAATCTTTGTCACTCCCTATGAATACATGAGTCAAATTGGAAAATTCCCACCATCAAGTCAGTTTCTGGGAAGGCAGGCTGTCCTGTAATCAATACTTTCCACTTTCCTTAGATTATCTTCAGATCCACTTTAGTAGTGTGTGTAAAACTATTTTCTAGAGGTGACTAAATGAACATCTCCTGTTGGGCATTTGTTTTTAAGATTTTGGCACAGCATCTTCTCAGACACAAAGAGTCAGGATCTCTATGGAGGCTTCAGAGAAGTATTTCCAACAGTTCAAACAAAACAGTGGATACAAGCCATCCTTTCAGTCAGCATTTTCTCCCCCGAACCTGTCAACGGGGCTGCCATTTCTTATGGGCATTTTATGGTCAACACTTTGAGAGTCTCCCAGGGCACAGCCACACAGCTCCCATTGGCTTTTAATAAGACACATGCGCCTGAAACCACATGCTGCACTTGGAAAATTTATGGGCTGACCTAAGCATCCTCTCCAGGGAAGGGAGATCTTTTACTGCTCCCTGAGTCAGTCAAAGAGAATCAAAACCAAATGTGTCTGCATTTCATGTGAGCATTTTTTACATAGATATAAACTTTGCAAATATCAATTATGTGTGGTTTGCTATTATGAAGTTTCTTTCCCTTTTATGGAGGTCAAGGAAAGGGGGAAGGGTAGCATAGTTGAACTGTAAGACTTGTAGCTGGCGCCATACAAGGCAGAGTGCCCAAGACTGGAACTCATCTATTATAGTGCCATGTTTCACCCTGTCTGCTGTGCAATAAAAATATACTCTTATCTCCCAATTTTATTCCATTGTGGGCAGGACATTTGCCGGGGGAAAGCTGATTTCATATCCAACTGCCATGGCAGGGCTTGTAGATTTCAAATACTGGAAGAACAAACTAGTTTCATGACTATCCAACTATTTGAAATGTAATAATTGCTTTGCAGTCGTATGAAAAAGAATCTCAGTTATATTCTTGCTTTGCTACTTACTAGCTATATAAGTCACTTTAGGCAAGTCACTTCCCTTAGTTTCTTGGGCCTTAGTTTCTTGCTCTGAAAATAAGAGAGTTGGACTAGAATGTCTCTAAAGGACTTTCCTATCTAATTCCTACAATCCTGGTGTGTTTTTTTTTATATGAGATGACACAACCTCCCATTAGTAGGGCAGTACATGAACTGCTGTCCTAATTTTCACTGGTCCATATACAGACCACCCCTGTCTTGTAACAAAGAATCCTGAATCCTCCCTTGTAACAAAGAAAAAACAAGCAAAACTGACGACCATGTGTGATGGCACACGCAACATTCCATGCCTATAGCCTCCCAACTCTCTACCAGGTTCAAGCATTTTATAATCTGTTCTCTGGGTCTGGTCTTGGTCATTGTGATTAAACTAAATTTCACTTCTTTTTAGTGTTGTTTTTATTTACCTTTTTTCATGTCATTGTGCTTCTATTTCTATTTACTTTGCTCAGGATAATTTCATGTAAGACTTTCCGTGTTTCTCCAAATACCATTTCTCCTATTATTGGCAGCATCCATGTGCCACAATTTGTGCAGCCATTCCTCAGTCAATGGGTACACTCTTGTTTCCAATTTCTCACTACCACAAAAGTCACAGTATGCATTTTCTTTTTCTTGTAAATAGTATTTTTTTCCAATTACATGTAAAGATGGTTTTCAACATTCATTTTTATAAGATTTTGAGTTCCAATTTTTTCTCCCTCCTTCCCTCCTCTCCCCCCACCCAAGACTGTAAGCAATCTGATATAGGTTATACATGTACAAACATGTTAAACATATTTCCACATTAGTCATGTTGTGAAAGAAGAAACAGAACAAAAGAGAAAAGGCACAAAAATTTTTTTTTAAAAAGTGAAAATAGTATGCTTTGAGCTACATTCGGACTCCATAGTTCCTTCTCTGGATATGGATAGCATTTTCCATCATGAGTCTTTTGGAATTGTCTTGGATCACTGTATTGCTGAAAAGAGCTAAATCAATCATAGTTGATCACTGTACAATGTTGCTGTTATTGTGTATAATGTTCTTCTGGTTCTGCTCACTTCACACAACATCAGTTCATGTAAGTCTTTCCTGGTCTTTCTGAAATCCATCTGCTCATCATTTCATATAGCACGTTATTACATTCATATACCACAACTTGTTCAGCCATTCCCCAATTGATGGGCATCTCTCTGCCACAACAAAAAGAACTGTTATAAATGTTTTTGTATATGTAGGTCCTTTTCCCTTTTTTATGGTCACTTTGGGATACAGAATTAGCAGTGGTATTGTTAGATCAAAGGGTAGGCACAGTTTGATTGCCATTTTTGCATAGTTCCAAATTACTTTCTAGAATCATTGGATCAGTTCACAACTCCACCAACATTAGCTTCCCAATTTTCCCACATCTTCTCCAATATTTATCAGTTTCCTTTTCTGTCATATTAGCCAATCTGATAGGTGTGAAGTGGTACCTCAGAGTTGTTTTAATTTTCATTTTTCTAGTCAATAGTGATTTAGAATATATTTTATATGACTATAGATAGCTTTAATTTCTTCATCTGAAAACTGCCTGATCATATCCTTTGACCATTTATCAATTGGAGAATGACTTGTATTCTTATAAATTTGACTCAGTTCTCTATATATTTGAGATATGCAGCCTTTATCAGAGATACTTGCTATAAAGACTGTTTCATAGCTTCCTATTTTCATTCTAATCTTGGTTGCATTGGTTTTGTTTGTACAAAATCTTTTTAATTTAATGTAATCAAAAGTATCCATTTTGCATTTCATAATATTATCTATCTCTTGTGTGGTCATAAATTCTTCCCTTCTCCTATTTCTTGCTCTACTAATTGCACCCTTTATGTCTAAATCATGTACCCATTTTGGCTTTATCTTTAGTGTGAGATGTTGGTCTATGCCTACTTTCTGCCATTCCGTTTTCCAGTTTTCCCAGTAGTTTTTGTTAAATAACAAGTTCTTATCCCAGAACACAGCATACATTTTCAAAATGACTAGCTGTAATTCAGAGTACAATCTGTGGCCTTGCAAACAGGTGAAAGTAATTATTCAAAACAGGGATTTATCCGATAATTTCTGGTTAATTACCACCTATGCTAAACAAAAATAATTCAGTTGCATTAAACAAAAAGCTTTAAGCTCTTTAAGGGCAGGGATAATTTTTGCTTTTTCTTTGTATCCCCAGAGCTTAGAATAGTGCCTGGCATACAGCAAGTACTTAATAAATGCTTTGTTGTTGTTCAAGCTTTTCAGTCCTGTCCAACTCTTCATGACCCTGTCTGGAGGTTTTCTTGACAGAAATATAAGGGTTTGCCATTTCCTTCTCTAGCTCATTTTATAGATGAGGAAAGTGAGCAAACAGGGTAAAGTGACTTGCCCAGGACCACACAGTTAGTACTTGTCTGAGGCCAGATTTGAACTCACGAAGATGAGTCTTCCTTGACTCCAGATCTGGCACTCTATCCACTGAGCCACCTACCTGCCCAATAATAAGTGTTTATTGATTGAATACTTACTGTATGTGAAGCACTTCACTAATCTCTGAGAAGATGCAAATTGTAGGTAAGACACAGTCACTGTAATTGTACTTTCCCTCCTAGAGTTTGAAGTCTATCCTGTAGATAGTAAGAGCCAAAGATAACTTGAATACACAATATTATATGATAAGTGTAAAACAGGTCCATGAGAGTGTGTGTGCAAGGTTATTTCTGGCTGGCAAGATAAGGGAAACCTTTATGGAACATGTGGCATTTGAACTGGGTGGGGATGAATTCAATAGGTAAAGAGGAGGGATGACATTGAAAATTCCTGGCACAGGGAACAGCTGAGCAAAGGCATGGTGATGGGATGACTCTCTGATACCCTGAGATGTAGAAGACCTTGGCATCCATCTCTTTGAGCTTCACAACAACCCTGAGAAGTTTGTGCCACAGGTGTTCGCATCTTGATTTAATAGAGAAGGAAACAAACTGAGAAGGGTGAAGTAACTTATTCAAAGTTCTCCCAACTAGTAAGAATCAGGGGCAAGATTTGAACTGCTCTCTCCCTGACCCCAGGTCTGACACCCTCTCCGCTGTGCCATGCTCCCTGGGTCATACCAAGACTATCAAGGTTTCAAAAAGGGGAAGTGAAATATAGAGTTAAGCCATTAACAGCAGTGGTTAAGTCAGATGTGAGAGCAGATATGGAAGGGGGAGGAGGAAACAATAAACTTGTTGATGTTTGAGATCAAGATCCACATACTCGCAAAGTTATCCTGTGAATGTTTGGAGATGGAAGTCTGGGACTCAGAGGAGAGGGCAGGGCTGAAGAAAGAGATTTGAAAGTATTTTTTCACAGAGATCATTGTTGAAGCCTCTGCAGTAAATGAAATTACTAAAGCAGAAAGCATGGAAAAAGAAAAGAGAAGGTCAAGGACAGAACCTTGGAAACACTCACCTTAAAGAGTTGAAAAGTGGGGCAGCTAGGTGGTGCAGTGGATAGAACTCTGGTCTTGGAGTCAGGAGGACCTGAGTTCAAATCTAGTCTCAGACACACAACACATGACACTTCCTAGCTGTGTGACCCTGGGCAAGTCACTTAACCCCGATTGCCTAGCAAAAAGAAAAAAAGAAGAAGAAGAAAAAAAAAGTTGAAAAGAAGATAAAAACCCAGTGGAATAGTCCAGGAAGCAATAGGTAGGGTATGAAAAACAGAAGAGTGTAAATTTGCTTGTGCTCCTGCTGTGGGCACATGGAGGTGTGTTGGGAAGAAGTCACTGCATGAACTTTTAAGTATTAGTGTTCTCCAGTGTTAATTAATTGAGGATTTTACCTTGTCGGGGATTCTGTCTTCTGTGGATTTAGTTGTAATTACTCCACATCTGGCACATAATACCTTTTGGGAGGGACTGGTGGTTTGTGGAAAATTTGGAGAAAATGCTAATCTATCATCTTGCTGGTCATATGACCTAGAAGTTCCAAGAAAGTATAAATCAAGTAGCAAACCTTAAAGTGCTAAATAAATGTTATTATTATCACTATCATGATTATTATTATTATCACTCTTAAGAAAAGCCTCTTGTAGGTGGACTTAGGAGAGAGCAAGGGATTCCAAGAGGCAGAGGTGAGAAGTAAATCATTCTAGGTATAAAAAAATGATAGTCTGTGCAAGGATGAAAAGATAGGAGATGCAACAGCAAGTAACCTAAATTGACAGGAAGATATAATATATAAGGGGCGTGATCTATAATTAGCCTGGAAATACAGGCTGAAGCTAGATTATGAAGAGCTTCAAATGCTAAAATAGAGTTTATCCTTGAGGTGACAGGGAGCCACTGATATTTCTTAATTGGGGTATTACCATGGTCAGACTTGGTTTTAGGAGTACCAATTTGACAGCTTTGTGGTGGGTGAATTGGAGCAGAGGGCAACTCCAGGAAGACTGTTGCAATTAGAAGGTTATTGCAGTAGGTTCAAGTGAGAGGTGATGACAGCAACTAGGATGGTGTGAATAGGGAGAAGGAGAAAGATGCAAAAGATGATGAAGAGCTAGAATCAAGAAGACTTGACGCCTGGTTGCATGCAAGGAGTCCGCATAAGAGTGAAGAGTTGAGGGTGAGTCTTCACTTCCTTTTTGTGTTTTTTTCCCCCTGTTGAGAGCACCACATCCTTCCAGTCACCCAGACAGGTTCACAATTTCAGAAATGATCTCAACTCTTTGCTCTCCCTTGTCTCCTCTATGTAACTGGTTTCCAAGTCAGAGAATCAGAAATTTAGAACTAAAAAAGATCTTAGAAGCCATTGAATTCATGTCCCATCATTTAAGAAAACAAGAAGTTGAGATCCAGAGAAGTTAAGTGATTTGTCCAGGGTCCTACATCTGGTAAGTGTCAGGTAGGATTTGAATGCAGGTCTTTCTGATCCTAAGTCCGATACTTTACCTACTATGTCATCCTGCTTGTTTGACCTTAAGGATCCTTTCTTTATAACACTTTTATCATCCATTCCTATTGATATTCCTGCTTCTAGACTCTTCCTTTCCCTTCCGTTTCCCATACAACTGCCAGAATAATCTTTCTAAAATGAGAGCTTGGCATATGAATGTAATGGAATACTATTGTGCTACAAGAAACGGCGAGCAGAAAACACATATTAAAAATAAAAAAATAAAAAATTTATAAAAAAAAAAAGAAATGGCAAGCAGGCAAATTTCAGAAAAAAACTTGGAAAGACTTGTGTTAACTGATGCAAAGTGAAGTGAGCAGAACCAGAACATTGTACTCAGTATCAGCAACATTGTGTGATGATCACCTAAGAATGACTTACCTCTTTTTAGCAATACACTGATCCAAGACAATTCCAAAGAATGTGATGGAAAATGCTATCCACATCCAGAGAAAGAACTAATGAACTCTGAATACAGATTGAAGGATACTATTTTCATTTTTTTTTGTTTTTTCTTTTGGTCTGTTTCTTCTTTCACTCAACAAATCTGGAAATATTACACATATGATTGCACACATATAACCTATACCAAATATTGTCTTAGGAGGAGGAAGGAAGGCAGAGAGAAAACTTAGAACTCAAATTTAAAAAAAAAAGAATGTTAAAAATTGTCTTTACTTGTAATTGGGAATAAGTGCTATTAAAAAATTACAAAGGGGGCAGCTAGGTGGCGCAGTGGATAGAGCACCGGCCCTGAAGTCAGGAGGACCTGAGTTCAAATCCGGCCTCAGACCAAACACTTGACACTTACTAGCTGTGTGACCCTGGGCAAGTCAATTAACCCCAATTGCCTAAAAAAAAAAAAAAAATTGAAAATGAAAGCTGTGTGTGAAACCTAGGAAACTGGACCAAAATCAAGTGAAGGTATAGCTAAGATCTTAGGACCTTCATCAGACAGAGTGCCAGCTACTTATGTGAGCCTTATTCATTAAATCCACTTTCCTTGCTTTGTTTGTTGTGGATGATGGACAGTGAAAACAAATAGCTAATGAAGAACTAAGATAAGTGACAAAAGCCAAAAAAAAAAAAAAATAAGGAAGGAATACTACAAGACTCAAGTTCCAGTAGCCAGAAAGCATCTCATTGTTGAGATGATGGCAGAAGATGGAGCTGTGCATTGGAGGTATGTAGTGGACTATAACTGGTCCCATATATGGAACCAGGAGTTGGTGCTACCTGGAGCATATCACCCTATGGCTGTGAAAGCCCTACATGATGACTTGAAATATATGGGTCAAGAAAGAACTCCTAGAACTAGTAAGAAAAAGATTTTGCTGGTCTAAAATGGCTACAGATGTCACCAAGAATGTGTAATAAGTAAGAGTATTACCAATTCATGATTCATTTTTGGAAAATATGAACACTTTTGGAACTTGTCTGTGTCAACTTTTTTTTAAATCTCTAAAAGGAGTTAATAAAAAATACATGCATATATATGTGTATATATGCATGTATATATACATAGGCATATACATCTATAGCTACTTACCCCCACCCCTCACTCCCAACATGCACACATCACAGCCATTACCTGGGGAAGCAATTCCTGTGGAGAAAGGGCAACCCATGTTTACCAACTGTCAACCAAATATAATCAAGCCAACCTGGCTGAAGCAGCAAGGTACCTTGAGAGAGAGACAGTAGGTAGCAGGTGCCAGACAAATCAAATCACCACCATCACCTTAGTTATGAAGGGCTTTGAACTCCAAAGGATTTTCATTTGATCCTAGAAGCCACTGAAGCTTATTGCATAGGAAGAGTGACCAGATCAGATCTGCCCTTTAGGACAGTTGAGTGAAGGATAGACTACAGTAGGGAGATATTTGAGGCAGTTTTCATAACTGCATTTCAATATAATGTATATTCATATAACATGTATAGGCTCACCAAAAATATATGTGTGTGTATTTTGGTAAGCCCCAAAATCAAGGATGAAGGATAGATGGAGAAGAGGAACTGCACTGTAGAGGGTTCGCCTGGATTCTCCATCCCTGGCACCTGAACCTGTCCTACATGTGGGGACTTCACTGACCGCATTGGCTGGGTGTTAAAAAAAAATGTTGCAGAAGAGCCCTTCCCATTTATCAAGAAACTTTTCCATTCTCTTTTCAAAGGCAGACACCCTTTCCCAATCCTCTCAGCCGTGGGCCCTTCATAACCTGTTACCTTCCTACTTTTCCAGTCTTCTTATGCCTTATTCCCACCATGTACTTTGTGACTCAGTGACACGGATCTCCTTGCTGTTTGTCCCACAAGACCCTCCATCTGCAGACTCCAGGCATTTTCAGTGGCTGTCTCCCATGCCTGGAATTCTCTCCCTCTTCTTCTCCTCCTGCTGGCTTCCCTGGCTTTCCTCGAATATCAGCTAAAATCCTATCTTCTACTAGAAACCTTTACTAATTTCCCTTAACACTAGTGCCTTCCTTCTGCTCATTATCTACACTTCATCCTATATGTAATTTGTCTGTATGTAGTCATTTGCATGTTGTCCCTCCCATTAGAGTGTGAGCTCTTAGAGAACAGGGACAGGGATTTTTTGTTTTGTTTTGTTTTGTTTTTGCCTTTCTTTGTATCCCTAGCACTTAGCACAGTGCCTGAAAGTGTTTATTGACCATCAGTTGCAATCTCTAAGCTTTTTGGCATACCTTTTTTCAGAATTGCACTTTGTGGGGGTTTAGTCATGAGTATCCCCTCCTGGATCACTGCCTTGTTGGGGCAGAGGTTGCGTGCACAATTCAATGAAACTATGAGCTATGCTGTGCAAGATTACTTGAGATGGACAGGTCATTGTTCAGAGTTCTCACAAAAGATAATCCACTAGAGAAGGCAATGGCAAATCACTTGGCCAAGAAAATCCAGTGCATCAGAAGGGCCTGGCATGTTATGGTCCATGGGGTCATGAAAAGTCAGATATGACTGAACAACAAAGTTTTGAGGGTATTATAGTGTGTTTGCTTGTCAAAACGAAATTTTAACAAAAATTATCAACTAACCCCTTCTTCCCCATTAGCAACTGCTAAGATTTCACCCATGCCTACACTAGGGCTTATTGGGTTACCTACTCCTATTTTAGACTTTGCTGGGAGAAAGGAGGATGAACTACATTAAATCTCATGGTTCCTTCCACTTCTTTGACTATGAACAATTTCAAAGGAGAGAACTTTAGGGTTTCAATGTGTAGAAAGGAGATTTGGATTAATTAATTTTTTTCCTTTTAATTTATAGCCTCCCTGACCAATCCTCTGCCCTAAAAAATCATGGTTGATCCTAGCATATCAATAATGAGGGTATTTAAATTTTATTTAGAGAGGTATTTGTCCTAGACAGTACAGTAAGAGTATATTGTGTTGTGGGAATATAAAGGATGATTTTACAATAATAAACATCAAAAGTTTCAGATGTTATACAACCTTTTAGCGATGATTATAAGTTGTTGGTTCTAAGGTTTGGGGAGCTAAATTTAGGCTGAAGGCCCTTTGTCCTCATCTGATTACTGCCCTAATTATTTCTTTTTTTTTTTCCTTTTAGTGATGCAATTGGGGTTAAGTGACTTGCTCAGAGTCACACAGTTAGTAAGTGTTATATATCTGAGGCCAAATTTGAGCTCAGGTCCTCCTGACTCCAGGGCCAGTGCTCTATCCACAGCACCACCTAGCTGCCCCTGCCCTAATTATTTCAAGGGAGAAGTCCTTCCTGCGTTGATAAGAGAGAGGAATTGATTCTTAATAACCATTAAGGGTTTCTCTTTTAGATCCATCCAAATATTCCAAACTAGCATAATTGAAAATGCTTCTTTGATAATTCTAAAAGGGATGAGGGATGTCTGCTTCTACATAGTGAATTCTCTACTAACACATCAGGTGTAGTGTTGGGTAGCAGACAGCTTGCTAGGTTTGGAGTCAGGAAGATCAAATCTCACCTCAGACTAGCTGCATGATGTTGGGCCAGTCACTTAGCCTCTCTCTGTCTCAGTTTCTCTATCCATAAAATGGACATCAGTATAATAGCCTGATTCCCTCCAGGACTGTTGTGAGAATCAGATGAGATAAATGTGCGAGAAGTGCTTTACAAACTTTAAGGTAATATAGAATTGAGAGTTATTATGATGATCAGAAACCCCATATGTCTAATAGCAAAGCATTTCATTAGGATGGAATAGCAAAGTAAATCACAAGTGGAAAAATAGGGTCATTTGTTATTTCTCTCTTGAGCTGGAACTAAGCTTTTTTCTATTCTTGTACAAAGCTGCTACTGCCCACTATTTGAAGCTCTCTTCTGCATGTAGAGTGTGTAGACCCTCTTCAGTGGTTTGTTGCTGTTGTTAAGTCACATCCAACTCTTTCTGACCCCATTTGGCAAAGATACTGGAGCAGTTTGCCATTTCCTTCTCCAACTCATTTTACAGATGAGGAAACTGAGGCAAACAGATTTGCCCAGGGTCACACAGCTAGTAAGTGTCTGAGGCCAGATTTGTACTCACAAAGATGAGTCTTCCTGATTCCAGACCTGGTGCTCTATGCTCTATGGTGCCACCTCACTGCCCTCTCTTTTTTCAGTGGGGCCACCTATCTAACGTACCTTGAGCTAACCAACACATTTGCAACTCTTCTGTTAGTCAAGCAAGGAGCCATACCGAATAGGGTGTACAAATGGCCCCCCAGGTGCAGAATTTTTTCCCAACTACACTTAACAGGAAATCCCTCAGGCTGCCTTGGTATTTAGGTTGGAGCAAATACATTCCTTTCAACTCCTGACACGTCTCTGTTAGCTAGTGCCAGGGCCATACAAATTACTTGAAGTTTTAATAAGCCTCATGGAAGTGCTTAGCAATATTGGAGAGACAGAGCTGGTAACCTTTGCCCTTCTTCCCATCTGCTCCACTCAGAGCTCTTGTCTCTTACAAATGCAAAAACATGGTTATCCTGTGAAATTTTAGACTGGGCTATTGTCAGTAGCATAGAATCTGGAGATGGAAGGGACTTCAGAGGCTACCTAGGCCACTTGCTTTATTTTACAGATGAATAGGTACTTCTGTGTAGAAACAGACCTTGGATTCAAAATAATCATAACAATAACAATAACAACAACCAGCATTTTTATAGTGCTTGAAGGTTTGTAAAGCACTGTATAAATATGATCTCATTTGACCCTCACAACAACCTTGTGATGTAGGTGCTATATCTCCCTTTTTACAGGTGAAGAAACTGAGGCAGACAGAGATTAAATGACTAGTTGCCCACAGAGCTAGTAAGTTTCTGAGGCAAGATTTGAACTGAGGTCCTAATCCACTACTCCACCCAGCTGCCATAAGAGATATATAGTTGAAAAGCTGAAGAATTTTCAGTGACCTCGGGCTGCTCACTTCTATGAAAGTACCTTTTTCTAACACTAAATATTCTCCCAGTTCCCAGGATCAGAAATTTAGACCTGGAAAGCATCACAGAGAGCTTCAAATCCAACCTCCTCATTTTACAGATGAGGAAACTAGAGCTGAGAGGTGTAAAGTGAGTCTCCCGTAGTCATTTCCCATGACCTGCTCTTTCACCCTACCTCAGCCACACACAGAGATGGTCATACCCTTGATCTTGCCATTACCCACAAATTTATCACTTCCACATTCATGAACTCGGAAATTCCTTCATCTGATTGCAAGAAGAGTAGCCCTAATAAAGAACTGAAATCAAGTGAAGAGTGGACAGTCAGTTGCACAACTAGATGGACAGAAAGGTCATGGCCTATCCTTTAGTGCTCTCCTCTCCCAATAGGTCTTAGAAGAGAAGGAGGAAAATGGGACACAGGAATAAGGATAGTCTGAAAAGGCAACAGGAGTGTGTGAGGGTGAAGAGGGCTTGAAGCTGTCCATAGTGATTGATCACTTTCCACAGGCATAAGAGAACAGCAGGACCTTCTCTTGATGCCCATAATTAGTGGAATAGGCATGGTTGGATATAAGTCCCCGAGTAATTGTGTTGGAGTGTGACAACAATAGAAAAACAAAGTACATGAAGAATAAGTATGTATGTATGGGGTGTAGGGATGGTTAGTGTCAGACTTGGAGGGGATTATAAGTTAGGGGTGAAGAGTAATTAATTAGTGCCGTGACTGTATACAAACTCTTTGAGTAGGAGTCATTGTGTGTGCTTGAGTGTGTGTGTGTTTGTGTGTGTGTGTGTGTGTGTGTAGTCAGTGTCTACTTGAGTGAGGGTTCTCAGGGGATATGAGGGTGTGTTTTAGGCCTTGGAGTGTGGCCTCCTCTCAGATATTGTTTGTCCTTCGTTCTTGAAGAAGATCAATGACATCATGGGGTGATGTCTTGACTTGCAAGTGAATTGGATGTAAGCGGGGCAGAGCTGTGCAAAGTCATCAGCCTCAATCTTTCTTCTAGAGTCACTGGAGTCCAATGGCAAGACATAGGTCAGGATGACTGGTGATGGCCCCGCCCTCTCAGAAGAGCCTCTAGTTGGAATCCCTAGTTCCCATCAAAGCTGTGCTCAGGTGCCACCTCCTGTTGAAAGCCTTACTTCATCCACCAGTTGTTATGCTCTGACTTCTCAAGTTTTATATATATATCTATATATCTATATATATGTGTGTGTATACATATATGTAATATACATGCATATAAATATATAAAATGCATATATGTCTACATCTCTATATTGTAGATATGCACATGTATATATCATTTAAGTATATATTATATATATGCATGTACATATACATAAGTATGTGTATATGTTATATTCTGTTGAGGGTATTGAATAGATCAAAATGTTAGTATATATATTTTCCCTACCTCTATACATATATTTATTTATATAAAGATAAAAGATATATTCATATATATAGCATATATATATGTGTATATATATATATTTATCTTATATCTGTTATATCCTCCCAGTAGTATGGAATCTCCTTGAGGCCAGCGATTCTTTCTCTTTTTGCCTTTATATCTCTAGCACCTAGCACAGTGCCATGTACATAGGAAGCTCTTAATAAATAATTGTTGCATGGGATTGGATTTAGAGAGCATGAGAGTAATTGGAAATTAGGGCAACATAAAAAGACAGATTCCCAGAGTCTGCAGCCAGCTAGTGGATTTGGAGCACACTGGGTTCTGTGTCCTTATTACCCCATGGAGTGACTCTAGAACCTAAGAAGTTTTGAGGACCATAGAATAACTGATGATTACAGTTCCCAGCTCTTCTTAGGCTGCCTCCACACAGGAAGTGAGAATGCTCAGAGAAAAGCCAACAGACTCTGAATCTGGATGGGAGCCTAATTAGTGACAAGTTGGAAGTGTTTCTGACTCCTGGTCTGGGTCACTAATCTGGTGCTCTCCTTTTAAATGCACCCCTTGAATTTTGTTCATGGCGCATGCTGAAATAATCCATCTCTGAACACTGTCATGTGTGAATAATATGCCCTAGCAAATAATGATGCAAAGATACTGAGACATTACCAGATGCTTCTCTCTCATGTCTGGCACTTTCATTCAGCACCTTTCAAATTATATTCCAGAGCCCAAGGTTCTCCTAGATGTTGTTATCACATTGTACAATGGCATTCAATCACAAAATTTGGTAAATCACAGGGATCATCAATGCTCTGAAACTACACCAGTGATGCACATTATTTCTGGCACATAACCAAATCAAGTTTACTGAAGGGCAAAGCAGACGTGAACTCGAGGTTCCAGCTAATGCAGATTCCACACCTGTTCACTCTGCTGGGAGAAAACTAAGACAGTGAAGATGGCCAAATGCATGCGGGTTTGTTTTTTTTTTTAGGTTGTGGAAATTCTGTTTTAGCCTTTGCAGTCAGAACTGGGACCAAGGAGTAGGCAATGCCACAAACCTCCTAAAGTGAGATGAGCAGTGGGGATGTAACAAAGACCACTTTTTAGTACTCTGGGGTATAATGTACATATTCTTGGTGACATGTACTTTCCATGGCATATACTGTAGGTGTTTGTTTTGTGATAAGTCACATCATACGTGCAGTGGGACCTTTGCACACGCTCAGCTGGGTAGGAGATACAGGGATCTATTCTTGGGGACAAGACATTCTGTATTCCCCTTCTACATGGATGGGAGTAGCCCCTTTTCCTTTGTCTGCATAGTTGGAACCAGCTGCATCTTTGAAATTCTCAGCTGGGGACAGTCTTTCTTCTCTTTCCAGCAGGGTCTGAGAGGGTGAAGGTCCTGTTCATCCATGGTACGAGCATCATGAATTGAAGAGGGGAGGAGAAGGACTACCTTTCTCTTCCCTCACACCTTTTTTGGGCCCTGTGGCCCAGAGAAATGGGCTCAGGATTTTGGTCTGGTCTGTGTTAATTCTCTTTTTCAGGTCTAGGCTCAGGCAGTAGAGTCTCCAGACCCAGAATGAAGCCAGGGTGACCTCAGAAGCAGGATTCCAGGCAGGATATTGCTGTGGGTTCAGCAGGGAAGCCTTGAGAAACATGGGTACCCAGGACTTGAACCCCACTTGGTGGGACTAGGCTATATAGGAGCTGAGCTAAGTTGTGAACTTACTAGCCCAAAGACTGAGATGCAGGAGAGTCATTATGTCTCCCCCAAGTACTGGGGGTGTGTGTATGTGATATATTTTTGTTCTTGTTATAGCCTCCACCCAATTATTCCTTTGTAAAAGCTCATCTGACAGCTAAGCAATTAAATAGAACAGGGATGCAAAGGACCCCATAAAATTACGGAAACATAATCAGTGTTGACTGGAGTTGATGGCAGAGAAACTAGACTGGGGTGGGGAACCTGCTGCCTCAAGGCCACATGGGGCCCTCTAGGTCCTCAAGTACCACCCTTTAACGGAATTCAAACTTCACAGATTAAATTCCCTTAATAAAAGGATTTGTTCTGTAAAACTTGGACTCAAAAGGCTGCACCCAAGGACCTAGAAGGCCTCGAGGCCACAGGTCCCCCACCACTGAACTAGACCCTCCCTTTCTCCCCCCACCCCAATATCCATTAAGAATACCAGAGAACACTGGGGAAGGGTGAAATACAACATCCCTGGTCTTTAGGCAGTATGGGCCAGGACAGTCATGGTTACATGTGTTTTATAGGAAAGGTGAAAAGCTTCTGGTGGACTATAATGCATGGGGGTGGGGTGGGAGGAGGGGCACAGTTTCCAAACTTTAAGGAATGGTTTAAAGAAATTTGAATGGCTTGTCCTGGCACAAATTATGGGTGGGTCTATCATTAGTCCTCAATCAGCTAGAATTTCTGCAGGTCCAGAATTTTTCAATTTCTTATATGTATTATCTCTCTTTAGTAGAAGGCAAACTCCTTGAGAGCAGGGATTACTTCAGTTTTTGTTGTTAATGTCCCCATCAGGTAGCACAATGCCCAGTGCAAGGGAGATACTTGACAAACTTCGTTGAATTGAAGTGTTGTCATTAAAAGGTACTACATAATCATAACATTACAGAAATCTGAGTGATAATCCAGTGAACCAAGTGCAACTAAACATGTCTAAAGAGATTTGTATCCTAACTTGGCATTGGGATTTGACTGTCATTTTTTTGTTTTGTTTTGTTTTCACTATCAGAAAGTTTGGGTGTTACTATTAGGTAATAATTGGTAAAAGTAAAATATTTTCTAAGAAGAAAGGAGCAAATTACAGCAGCAAACAGATTTCTTGGTACTATAAATATTTAGATCTGTGGCCTCCATCCAGTTTCTTTCAAGTGTTTTTTTTTTAAAGTGTGAAGAATTATTCTTTTTGCTAGTATAAATTACATTTTTTTCCTGGAAAAATCTCTGTACCTTCCAATCTGATAAATGTGGTTATAGATAGATAAAGATATAGGGAGATAAATATAGCTAGAGAAGAAATAGAGATTGATCAAGATCTATATATCGATATCTTCTTGTTGTTGTTCAGTCATTTCAGCCATGTCTGACTCTTTGTGACCCCATCTGGGGTTTTCTTGGCCAGAGATACTGGAGTGGTTTGCCATTTCTTTCTCCAGCTCATTTTGCAGATGAGGAAACTGAGGCAAAGAGGGTTGAGTGATTTGCCCAGGGTCACACAGTTGAGGCCAGATTTGAACTCAGGAAAATGAGTGTTCCTGACTCCATATCTGGCACTCTATCCATTGAACCACCTAGCTGCCTCATATATCTATCTCTATTTCCATGTATCTACCTCCACATAGTTCTGTCTGTCTATCTATCTAAAACTTTCTTGAGCAAAAAAGGATACTAACTTCTTTTTTTAAAAAGGTGGGAATAAACCTCAAGACACGAACTGAAGAATTATATTTCTATATAAACAACTAAAAGTCAAGTGTTATGGGCTGGACGTGGGGATATAAGCTTTCCTACCTTCTTATCCTTCATTCTTCAGTATATTTACCAGGAGAGGCTTTCCTTGGCTAATTTGGAGTACATTAATGGCCCTGAAACTCAGAGTGTCTCTAATAAAAAAAGCAAAGAAAAAAATGTACACTAGGGCATCTTATTTTGTTTATAGGGAAATGGAGAAATCATTCCTGTAGTATCCAACTGGCTTTTAAAATCTGAATTTCTTAATTAGAGTGAAAATTAGCTTCACTCCAAATTCTTACACCAGTGTCCAAAATGTATGAGGATTGGTCTTTCTGTATTAAGGCATACATTGTCAGATATGGCCAGTATGTTGATTTATTTTGCTTCGCTATTATTTCTTGAAAGATAGGACTCTATTGTGTGTATGCGTGTGTATGTGTGTGTATGTGTGTGTGTGTGTGTGTGTGTGTGCGCGTGTGTGTTGGGGGGTATTATTGGAAAATGACAGTGATATTTTAAATGCCTCAATGAAGTATTTCCTTAAAAAAAGAAGATATCCTCTATATACAATGTAAGTAGAATGAATTGTGCAGGTTACAAATTGTTACTTATGTTACATTGAATCTTCAGTTGCTAGGAATATCATATGCCTCACAGTTGTATTGGTGGGGGGGAGGGCTTCTTTACTTTGAATTTATCCTCTAGGTGGGAGCTGATGTAAGCATAGAAAAATAAATTTACCCAGCTTTTAGCTGCCCCATTCATCTGTGACCCTCCAATTTGCCTGCTGTTCCACCTCCCACTGTCTCCTGAGCAGTTCACTTTTGGGGTACCTTAAAGCCTGTATGTTTTAGGCTCGGCACTGTTTATTTTTCCCCTAACTTTGACAAGCACTTACCCTCTAGTGTAGAAAATAGGAATGCTGAGAGCCTTAGAAAGCCACACAAAAATGGAAGGAGAATTTACCTTACCCCCTCTCGGCAGTGCGATGAGCATTTTTAAAGCTGTTTAATGAAGCATGGGGTTTCTTTAGAGATGACTTACATTCAAGTTACAAACATTCATTCTCCACCCCTTTCCCCAAACTGGACTGAATGCAGCACTCATCTCTCCCCTCCTCCCTCCCTCCTGCTCACAAATAACTCTCATTTGCCATCTCTTTCCCTCCACCCTGCTCCCCACCCCCACTGGACTGCAAAATATCTTTTGGTCCCCTCCCCCAAATCAGCCTGAAAATAGCACTGGGAGAGAGAAAGAAGGCTTCAGGGTGTGTGACCTGAGCAGTCAGCTTAGGAGAAATGTGCACAATAAACTTCTATCTGGACTGAATTGTTCCATAAAGTGGCAATCACTTCTCAGACAGGAGCAGGAGAGCCCTTCATTGTAAACTTTTAATCACTGTTACCATGGGGAAAGCTACTATTCCATCAGAGAAAGTGCCTTAATGCAATTAACACATAGTTCACTTGTTCCATATCGCTTTCGGGGTGGGGGTGACAGTCTCAGTAGAGGGGAGAGAGTAGCGGTTTGAGAATGAAGAGACCTCGCTTCTAGGCCAGTCTTTGCCACTAAGGAGCCATAGGAGGGTGACCTTGGGCCTCCGATGCCCAGGTCAGGGTGCCAACTCTGGTCGTAGTCAGTTCCTACAGAGTGAACTCTCAATACTATAGACTGAGGAAGTATAAAAGAGGTCAGAAGAAAGAGCTAGTTTAATGTAAATGATAAGGGATAATTCAGCACTTGCTATGTATGTGCCAGGCACTGTGCTAAGGGCAGTGTGAGTGTGTGTGTGTGTGTGTTTTAAGTTCTGCTAGCTGTTTTTAGTTCAGAAAACATTAAAAATTCGTACACATCCTCTGGTTGAAATAACTTTTGTTTGAAGTTTCCTATTTCAGTCTTCCCTTCAGCTGCCCAGTTTGTTTTTTATGGGGGAGGGGGAAGAGGACAACACAATAGATTAGCATCCTGTGTGTGTTTTTGTAAGAGAGGGCAAGCTTGCTAAGCACCCACCACTGGAAGCCAGGAACTGCTGAGTTCTTCCCCTGGCTTTGACCCAGGCAGCCCATTTTTATGCTTACAAACCTTCAGTTTTCACCAACTCATTTGTAAAATTGAGATGATAATATCTGTGGCCTCACAGAGCTGTTGCAAGGAGTTTAACCCCTCTTTTCATGTTCCCTGGGCCAGTAAAAGGGGATGTTAAAGTGTCCAATGTAGATAGTTCTGAAATAAGGACCTAGGGGCAGTGCTTCCCAGTCAAGCTGGCTAATCAACTTTTCTGCAGGAGTTGCTGCCCCACAGTTTTACCTTGTAGTGTTTCATGGCATGGTAGCCTTTCTATTGCTGTCTGTGGCAAAAAACAAAAAACAAAACAAAAAAACAAAAAACAAAAAACAAAAACAAAACAAAAACCAAAAACAACAACAAAAACAAAATGAAACAAACAAAAAAAAACACATCTCTGTAGTTTAATTTTCAATGAACAGTGGGACCCACATGAGACTCCTTTACCCTCATGTATGAAATCTCTCCTGGAAAACGGGCAATAACAGAGCTGGCTTCACCAAACACAGAAACAGCTTGTGAATCTTGCTGGTATTCACTTTGCACCATTTCTAATTAGCTAATCTATTTCTCTCAACCATCCCCTCTGAGGAATTCTCCATCAGGCTCCCTCTCTCACTTGGAGACCACAGAAAGCCAACGACACTGATTTTTTTTTCCCCTTCCCTTCCTTAATTAAAATGTTAAACAGGGTTAGGATGCCAAGATACATCATAGATGTTTGTTCCTCTTGTGTCCTCCGAGCCCTGCTGGTGGGGGAGTTCAATGGGAAGTATTAGACTGAACACATGTTAGTAAGTTTCTAAATGTAATCAGCCTAAATATTTTAATGGAAACTTTCTCCTTTCTTCTAATAAGCATGTGGTTTGGTTAAAGGAGTATGTGTGGGGGGGATACAGTTGGATGTGGTGCCCTGCATTGCCCTTTGGTGAAGGAGTCACCATGGCAACGGGCAGCTGGTCCCTACAGAACCCTGCGGGTGCTCTGCAAGGGGGCAGCCAGCAGGAGCTCAGCCCCTGTGGGCAGTGTTGGGCATTCCCTCATTGTCTTGCCAGGCATCAATATTCTCAATAGGATTAGAATGGTTAAAGGGCTAAAAGGCTGTGGGAAAACTTTTGTCCGCTATCTTTATCTCATCGGCGGGTTGTGTCTTAACATTTCCACTCCTTCGGACAATAGGGTTAAAAGTAAGAGCAAATGTTTTGATGGGTTTATTTTGAATTATGAATTCATGAATCTGCATAATAGCCTGTCAGCTTCCACAGGGCTTTGTAATGTGCACTCAGAGAATTGGGAGAATAGGCTTGAGGAAGGAGGGAAAGGGAGGCGGGGGATAGAGAACAGTGAAGGATGTTGGGCTTGAGAATTAATTAAATGGGACCAGAGGAGACATTTTTCTTCCTATGCATACCCAGGCTGTCTTGGAAACAAAGTCAGCACTGGCAATCCAGTGTCTAGGGGTGGGTGCTAATAGTGAAATTTCCCCTTTTGCTGTCTCTCCACTGCCCCAAAACTGGTCACTTACTTATAGAGGAATGAAAAGAACAGGGAGACATAGGTGTGTCCAGCTCCTTTGCCACATACTCTACATAACTTGGATAAGGTACGTTGTTTGGGTCTGTGGAAAATATTCTCCCAAGCTCTCTTCCAAGTTATCTGAGAGATGCTGACAGCCACGTGTCAGGGAGAAGTAGGTAAAAAGCCCAGCAGAGGCAGCCTGGGCCGGAAGCCAAAACAAGTGTCAAAAAAAAAAAAAAGCTTTTTCTTTTCTTTTTCTTTTTCCATAAGAGTAATTCTGAGCCCCCAGCTTATCATGGCTGCAGAGTTCATTAGCAGTTCTACCCAAGAAGCTTCCCAAGTCTCTAATTTTCTTTAATGGCACACCCTGTTGTGAACTCTTCTATAATGATGTATTGTTTTCATGTTGTCTAGAGCATATTTTTAAAGATTTGCCTGATTTATTAGGAGACCATTATGTTAAAGATGATCAATACAGCACAGTGATCCTTCTTCAAACTTACCCCGGTTCCTATGTTGGGGGTGTCAACTGCTATGAAATCCTGATAGAATACCCAGACCAGGTGGTGTACCATGTTCTAACCCATTCAAACACAAAGTGACCTAGGGGAATCCTCACTTAGCAGGCTGTGGAGAAGACTACTGAGGGCCTTTTCCAGTCTCTGCCAGTGCCACTGAGGAGGACTAATAGGCTTAATTCACTACTCCTCAAATTTATTGTTGCTGAATTGTGCACGCACACACACACACACACACATAAACATGTATATATATGTATGTATGTATGCATATATATGTATGGGTTTGTGTGTATGTATATATATCTCACCTTATTTTAGGGGGAATTATATATTAATAACAACCAGTGCACAAAATGCCATTTCTGTCAAGTTCAGGTTTCTAACCATAACGTCCTATAGTTGTTACAGGTAAGTTGCACGATTATTTACTCATATGGTCTGATTTAACAGCGAGACAGGAGCAGTGTAACATTGTGGAGAGAGTCATTGACTCTTGTGCCTCAGAGGTACAAATGACCTCAGGAAAATAACCAAACAAATCAAAGTGAGTGTTCTTGGTTTGAAAGAGACCAGTAACCCTCTCTTCCACCTGTCCTGTGTCCACAGTTCTGTGTGACTTCTGTTCTGTTCTTTCTCCGTCCAAGACCGGTGGAAATTAGACCTCACACACAATGTCTAGGCACCTGCTACTTTTGCTCGTAATTTTGGGGGCAGAAAACCCTCTTTCCCCATCCCCCATTCCATATATTATGCCAGGGTTTGACCATTCAAATATCCAACTACAGGTGGTGAAATATGCAAATTTAGTGAATTCTATTTCAGAACTATTGTTTCTGGTTAGAACATAAGTTTGAGCAGACTTGAAAATAAATAATGGAGAAGAGAAATGCAGGGTTGGTAGCATTTTCAACAAAAGTCCTTTCTCTATCAATACTCACTTCAGAAGATAACCTAAGAAGCAGAGAACTCAGATAACCTAAGAAGCAGAGAACTCTTCTCAGTTTCTCATAAGCCTTCATGTCCAAAGGCATTCATTCACTATTGTGATTTGGTTATTGTGAAAAATCTCTAAACAGGGCATAAAATTTTACATGCTCTTGTTATTTTTTAATTATCTTAATGTTAAGTGAATAGAAAAGCAAAGCACATTAAAATAATCAATACTCTCCTGCCCTGGTCAGAATTAGACTTCGCGAAGATTTTTTTCAAACTTTTCATCATTTCTAGTTAGCTCCAAAATATCCTTCATTTAATGTTCAACATGATAAAAGAGGTGCTGCTGATAGTGACAAGGAAGAGAGATGAAATTGGATGGAGGAGGGGAAGTGACCGTTTAAAGTCTTTAGAATCAGAAAACTGAAAATTATGATTCCCTCTGCTACCATTACCTTTACACATTGCACGTATGTAACAGACACTATAAAAGTTATTGCCACACTCAGTAGTCTCTATTACAAGCAGATTCTGTGACGGGGATGAATTATGGTGTTATGATGAGAATCATAACTTTGAAACTTGTATGTTTAGAATAATATCAACTATTGCTTTGCATTAGCTTACTAATGCATGTTTAATGAATTAAAAACATTTTAAAATTCTTACTGTGTACCGAACACTGTGCTAAATGATTCAGGTACAAATAAAGAAACAAAGACTGTCCCTACCCTCAAAGAGTTTAGATTTTCTAATAGGAGAAAACTGTACATAGGAGAGTGCTGACCACAGAGGGGTACTTTGGTCAAAAAGATGACTAGGGAATAGGGAATGAACTGAAAAGTAGCTGAGACTATTGCAACAGCCTGGCTGGTAGATTGGCCTGCCTCAAGTCTCTGGCCACTCCAACCCACCCTTCATTTAGGCATCAAAGTGATTTTCCAAAAGCTTAGGTCCAACCATGTCATTCTCCTACTCAGTAAACATCATTGGCTCCCTATTACCTCCAGGATAAAATCCAAAATGCTCTATTTGACATTCAAAGCTCCTAATAAGCTAGCCCCCTCCTACCTTTCCAGTCTTCTTCCACCTTGCTCCCTGACACATATTCTTCAATCCAGTGACTCTGGTCTCCTGGTTGTTCTCTGAACAAGACGCTCCATCTCTTGGCTCTGAGTATTTTCTCTGACTGTCCCCCATGCCTGCACTGCCCGCCCTGCCTATTGACTTTTCAGTCTTCCTTTAAGTGCCAACTAAAATCCCATCTTTTACAGGAAGCCTTTCTCAACCCCTCTTAATTCTAGTGCCTTCACTCTGTTAACTTTCCCCTGCTTATCCTGTATGTGGTTTGCTTTGTATTTATTTGTTTGCATGTTGTTTCTTCCATTAGATTGTGAATTCCTTGAGAGCAGAAACTGTCTTTTGTTTCTTTTTGTATTCTCAGTGCTTAATACAGTGCCTGGCAAAGAGCAGGTGCTTAATAATGTTTATTGTATTATTTTGTATTATATGTATCTGCATGTTGTTTCCCCTGTTAAACTGTAAGTTCCTTAAGAGCAGGGACTCTCTTTTGCCTCTTTTTGTATCCTAGAGCTTAGCACAGTACCTGGCACATAATACTTAATTAAATACTTAAATTAAATACTTAATTAAACATTGATAGATGTTTATTGATTGATTGATTGATTGGGGTGTACCAGAAATAGTAGGCCAGGTAAAGCAGTCACCAATCAGGACAGAGGAACTCCAGAAATTCTGGAGATGAAACAGTTAAAATCCCCATGGCATGGTTTCTTCTCTTGGTGGCAAAGCTGTTAGTGAGTCCATCAAGAAGACAGTTTGGAAATGGGAACTAGGTGCAAAATCATGCTAACCACTGAAACAGTTATTGAAGCTGTATTGTTAATTTCATGGATTTTACAATTTTGGAATATCACCTTGGACCAGCATTAGTATTATACAAGTTCACAAGCCATTATTAAGATTTCCCAAATTTTTTGTTTGTTTGTTGAAGCAAAAATGACTTGACCAGGGTCACACAGCTAGTAGATTCTCTTTTGTTCTTTTGAAAAACTGGTTACTTTATTCTATTCAGTTCAAAGGCAACTAGGTAGATAGACTGCTGGACCTGGAGTCAGTAATACTTGAGTTCATATCCCACCTCAGAAACTTACTAGCTGTGTGACCCTGGACAAGTCATTTAACCTGTTTGCCTCAGTTTCCCCATCAGTAAAATAGGGATAATAATAGCACCTACCCCAGGGTTGTTGTGAGGTTCCAATGAGGTAATTTTATAAAGTATTTAGGACAGTACCTTGTACTCAGTAAGCACTATATAAATGCTAACTATTATTATTATTCTCTAAACTTTGATATTAGAAACATCATGTTGAAGGAGACAGCCTTCCTTTAAGATGGCATTTTGTTGTACTGAATCAAAGTCTTTTCTATGGCTAAAAAAAAAAAAGCAGACTGGGATCTTGTTTTCTCTGGAACTCCCAGTTAATTGTGCAAGAAAAGATCTATAAATTTACGTGTCTGTGATTTAGTACAGAAGACCTAAGATGTTGCCTGAGGCCCAAAGAAATTAAATGACTTGCTTGAGATCATACAAATAGAAAGTTCTAGAGGCTAGATTTGGACTCCTGCCTGACTCCAATTTTGGCAACTTATCTGTTCTGCCACTCTGTTCAGCCAATTGCATGACTGCAAATATATGGTCTACTATAAAATATCATTTTCAAAATCCTGCCTGTTCCATTCTTAGAGTTGAATCAATGACCCCTCAGGCAGGATATGGCATATTGTGCACAAAAAATAGCATGTAGTTGGTAACTGCTGCAACATAAAGTGTGTGAAGGGAAATAATGAGTAATTAGCTCAAAATAGATAGGAGGTAGAAAGATTATGAAAGGTTTTGAATGTTTGTGCTCACTGGGGAGCCACTGAATGAATGAAGGAGTGACATTGTTAGACTTTAGGAGTATCAGTTTGGCAGCCATGTGGAAAATGGATTGGAGAAGGGAGAGGCTGGATGCTGGAAGTGAGTTAGGAGGCTAATGAAAGTGAGATATGGGGAGGGCCTGAACCAAGGTGGTTGTGGTATAGAGAAGGGGATGAATTCAAGAGATGATGAGTGAGTGGAATGGACATGGCTTGGTAACTGATTAAATATTGAGGATGAGGAAGAGGAAAAAAGTCAAGTATGACTCCAAGGTTGCAAACCTGGTTGATTAGAAAGATAGCGCCACCCTCAACAGAAATAAGGCAAGTTCAAAGGAGGGGTAAGTTCAGGGGGAAGATAATAAATTATGTTCGGGATATGTTGAGTTTAAGATGACTACTGAACATTCAGGTATCAATTTCTAGCATATAGAAATGTGAACTAGAACATGGGAGAGAGATGGAGGCTGGATTAATAGACTTGAGAGTCATCTTGATGGAAATGATAGTTGAATCAATAGAAGAATACCAAGAGAAAGAATTTAGAAAAAGAAAAGTTCAAGGCAGTACCTTGGGTAATGCACAAAACATGTCTCTGGGACATAGCTAATGATTCAAAGTCAAGAAGGATGAAGACTGAGAAAAAGCCATTGGACTTAGCAGTAAAGAGTTCATTGGGGACCTTACAGAAAACAATTTCAATCAAGATGAGGGATGGGAATTTGGATTGTAAAGGGTTGAGAAAGATATTGGAAAAAAATGGAATATTTCATCCCAGCATGGCAATACATTTGATGGCATCAAACAATATTTATTTACCACTAAAATAAATGTTTTTAGGCAAGAGATGTATCACATTAGCTCTGGTTGATGATGGTGCCAGATATTTTAAGCACTGACTTCAGTAAAATTGGTAGCTTTTCAAATCATACATTATGCCTAATGTTTATGTAACACCCATCACTCAGAGCTTTCAGTGACTTTACAAATATTACCTCATGAAGACATGTCCCATCTTAGGGTGATGAACAAAATGATGTCTTGGAAGATGAAACTGAAAGATCCCATTAGAGCCAAAGGTAGTCCCTTTGATACCTTGATATTTCCATAGGTCTGTGATTTCACCTACCGCCAACAGAGCAGATCGTAACTCATCTACACATAATCTTATGTGACTCCATATCCTTCTGTGAATATATAAGCTTTCCATGGTGGGAGTGGGGTATGGAGGGGAGGGCCACACATCATGTAGTGAGGGATTCCCTCTAGATGCCTTAATATCATGTAGACACCAATGAAAAATCTTGGTCATCTATTGGTTATCACCTGCTCTTGCTACATTATCTCCTACCTCCTTCTCTTGTTGCATGACTCTGATATATTTTACAATACTTGTTACTTGATACTGTACAGTAACCTACTGAGAGATGTTTAAAAAAAACAATCTAGCCTATTCAACTATATTCATGGAGGTTTGTGCCTGTAGTATCCCTAGGGATGAATATGTACCATATTTTGAAAGGTATACAGGGTGGAAAAAATAACTTTCTTGATAACTTGTTCCATGCTTAGTGAGCTTAATGATCAGCAAATTGTGCATTGAGTTGTAAAGAGGAACAAATGAGATAATGTATATAAAGCTCTTTCAAAACCTTAAAGCACTACATAAATGTCAGCCATGATGATGATGATGATGGAGAAAAACCAATTGCTAGCCTTTAAGCACATTCATTCATATTTTTGAAGACTTTATCGTTAAATTATTCTTTAACCTTCTTCTCTCCAGACTAAATAAACTTAGCTAACTCTTTTAAACCCCTTGGCTTTGTCTTCCAACTCTTTTCTCTTACTTGTTGCTTTCTTCAGAATGCTCTCCAAGGGTTTGCCATCTTGTCATATAAACACACCATCAAGGATCAAGTAAAGTAAACTGTCCTAACTTGGATGCTTCAACTAGAAAATAATTTTAAGGCCAAGGAGAAATAGGAACAGTCACCAAAAAAGATTTTTCAAAGGTCCTTCCTTGGCCTTAAATAAGCACAACAAAAGCCCTGGGAATGAAAGACCAAAGCACAAAGCTTGGAGGCTCCTCGGAGTCCAGGGTGACATTTCAGCATGAGCCTTGCTCCTGAGGAAACTCCTGAGAAAAATATGAGTGATAAATGAAAGTAGCACTGAGTCAGTCCTTGAAGCTGCTAAGTTTTATTTTTTCTTTAGCTCACTTTGGGGTATGCCTTTTGGATAATTCCTGTCAGAGTCAGAGTCAAACTACAATAGGTAGTTTGAGAAAATTACAAACACTTTATTGGCAAGGTTTTAAGGGGAAAATATAAGCAGGTTTTCAGGGGAAGGCCAACCAGTCTATCCTTCTGGATTGAGACAGTGTGAGCATTGTGTTTTTTTTTTTTTTTCTTTAGGGAGAAGATTAAGGTGGTTGGCTAAATAAGATGTCCTCACCATTTATTTCTTTGAAACTTGGACAATGTGGTACTTCCTGCTCTTCTCTGAAAATAGGAACTCTCAAGTTTTATGTCTTTTGCAGGTTTTTTCAGAACTTTTTTTTTCTTTTAAATGTCTTCAGTGGAAGGTGCAGCCAGGTGAAACTAGGGGATTTTAAGCCCAACAATAAATAAATCTGATTCTAAACTAAATACTCTTGAAGTCTCCCAGTTCCAGGGAAAGCAGAAAAAAGGCAAGAAATTGCCCTCCCACCCTGGAACTGTGGGACACAAAAAGTATTTAACTGAAAATTCTTAAGGTTAGAATAAAAAGAAAATTTAACTAAAAAAAAGTAAAAGCGTAGCGGATACTTCCCACAAATTCATAAGATTATAGACGAGCTAGAAGAGAACTTAGGGACCTTTCAGTCCAACCTTCTCATTTTACAGATGAGAAACTGAGGCCCTGAGTGGGTGAGGGACTCACTCAACTTTACACAGAAAATAAGTGACAGAGATGGTATTTGGACTGGGGTCCTTTTGACTGCAAATCCATTATTCATATGTTAAATATTCTGTGAAATTGAAAGATTTCGAAAGAAATTTGATATAGCTCAAGATGTTTCATTAACCACCTTGAGAGCCTTTGAGAGCTCAAACACTGAATCTATTAAACATTTCAAAGAATCTTGCCACAAGCTGATTCTGACCAGGCCACAGGACTATTGACTATTCCTTATGTGCTCAGTGCTTCCATTCATTTAACACTGAAAAATAACATACAGCTTGCAAAGGTGGAATTTATGATATCACACCTGAGAAATGTAGAAAGTGGTCTCCACTTGCCCGCACAACTTTGTATTTCAAATGTGATTTCCCCTCTTTTTTTTTTTTTTGCAACAAGATCCTAGAAAGAATATTTACCATATTTCCTCCTGAAATAAGGAGTTTGGCTACAGTTATGTTGAAATTCATGGGACTGAAATTTGAAGCTAATGCAGTGTTCAGAATCTCACAAAATATGTCTCTTTCCTCCCCACCCAGGAAATATTATACATTGAAAACATTTGCTAAGACTTTAAATACACATTAAAAATGTTTTATCTATGAAATGAGAAAATATTTGTAAAGCACTTAGCACAGTGTCTGGCACACAGGAGGCATTTACTAAATATTTGTTCCCTTCCCCTTGTTTATTTACTTAAAAAATAATATTGATGCATTTTATTTTTAACTCAGTCATTTTCAGATATTCCTATCCTTTCCCCCATCTTCCCCTGTCCTTTTAACTAAGAAAAATAACCAAAAAAGCTCAAGAAACACAGCAACCATGTCTGCCAGTTTGTACATTTGATACCTAGAGATACCCACGTTTCGAAAGAAAGGAGGGAATACTAAATATTCGTTTAAGATAGCTGCCTTGCTAGGTTGAACGAACTTTACTATACAGAGCAAGACCATTCTAGTTATCTGTGATTTGTGGGCATATACATGAAAAAAAATTTTTTTTTTTAAACCACAACTTCTATCATTCACGTTTCCTCCTCAGGGACTGCTTCTGAATGATCCTCTGTTTATGAACGTCAGGGTAGAATGCTGATTGAATCAAACAGGAATATGAAACTGTGCTATAAAGAATAGCATCTCTGTGGCACTTGTATATAAGGAGAGAGAAGTGGAAAATATTTCTAGAATACAAAAGGTCTGTGTTCATACTGGTGTGCCAGGATTTAAGACCCCAGATTCCTTGGGGTCAGATCTTAGCTAGGGAAGAAAGTACACTTTGGCGGGGAAAGGGGAAAATGGCGGGGGAGTTGGGGGAGAGATAGGGGTGGGAAGGTTACATAAGACAGGATGGTAAGAATCAACCCCCAAAAAAACAAAAAGAGGAGAGAGAATTAGCATTTATACAGGGGATAGTTCTTTGGAATGTGAGTTTTCCTTTTTTAGAAACCCAAGTTGTCTTCAAAACTCAGGTCCCGTGCTACCTTCTACATGAAGCCTTTCCTCATTTCCAGTTGCTAATATCTTCTCCTTATTACCTTGCATTTACTTTGTATATATTTTGCATGTATTTTGCATATACTTATAAATATCCATGTTATATGTGTCCTCCTCTCCTCCCATAGACTGAGGTCAGAGCCTGTTTCCTCTTTGTAATCCCAACATTGAGTTCACAGTAGACACTTAATGAATACTTGCTGATTGGATGATTGTTTCGGGGCATGGGCACTATTCTAGCTGGCTCAGCTAGAGAGCCAGCTATGTGGTGTTATTATTTAAATTGGATTCTTTGAGCTTTGAAAGCCCCAGCCACCATTTAGGCTGATATATTGTATATTGATTTGTAGTTATATATTGATATATTAAAAACCCAGATTTACGGTAGAAGAAAACCTACTATGACACCTTGAAAAGGTCACACGGACCTCAAATATAGCTTCATCAATAACAATGACTTGTGTTTGCCCACCCTAACATTCTTCCTGTAGCAAAGGAGAAGGCTTTCACATTTGGTCCTGTGAGTCTTTTGATGAAAGGAGGAAACTTGGGTAAACACCCATGCATCAGGCACACTAAAAGGATGGAAAGACCTGGTGGATGGGGTAGCTACACATGGCCTTTGGGTTTCTTCGGAAAGGAGGATTTCTAGAATAGTCCAGAGATTGATTAGGATGCTCAGGTACTGGGAACACTGCAAATCAGGGTCCTTTTAATTGCAATGGCATCCATCATCTGCTTGATTCATATTGAGGGGTAAACAGCTGGACAAAATAATAATGGTGCACGAATGAAAATCCTCTTGCTTCCACAGCTGGAAAGAAATGGCATAAGCTTCCATGTTCCACTGTTCTCTTCAGTCTAAAGGTCATATAAAGCAGATACTCATTGAATTCAAATACAAATATAGTTTTACCTTTAAAGGCTCCAAAGTCATTAACAGTTTTTTTTATAGATTCAATGGTGGAAAATTATACCAGAATAATTACTGACCTGTTTTTGGTTTATACCGTAGAATACCAGTAAGTGATATGGAAGGACTTTTGAAGAGAATGTAGGGCAAATGCCACCATTTCATCAAATTCTACCAGATATTTACTAACTTTAATCAAGAGTAACAGGTTTTTCTCATGACCTTCAGTCATGGCCCTGAATGGATTATTGTGTCAGGACATCTGTGAGTGACTCTGGCCTGCTCTATGAACTCTCTCTTCTGTACCTTGGCCTTTGGGGCCAACAGTTGGGTACAGTTTCACCTTAAACGTGGTGCTATCTATTTCTCTGGTTCATATCACACCAAGGCATCTGTTTTCCTTTGCAATTACTGGGGTCTGCATGTGTCCTCAACATCCAGAAGGGTGCATTTCTCCACATCATTGTTCCCCATCTTAACATTAAATTCTTGCCAAGCTAAGGAAGTTTGCCAGAGAGTATGGGGGAGAGAGAAGTGTGTGCCCAAAAGGGGCAGTGAAAGGGAAGGATAAAAGACATGGAAACTGGGACAAACAAGTCTGTGCAGTGTAGCCTTTCTTTGCCTTTGCCAAGCCAGATGGTTGTTTTCTGTGGAATCAATTAACAAGAAGATGCTGTGTACCAAAGGCCACTATGCTTTCTGTCCTCTCAGAAGAAGGGTCATATTAGTCTTGCACCCTTCAGACATTTTCCCAAAGGTGGAGGTGGGGGTGAAGGTGGCGGTGGGGGTGAAGGTGGGGGTAGGGTGTACAAAGAAAGTGTTTCTTCAATCTGTGGACTGAGGAATAGAAAGCGCTATATCTGCATTGAGAAGATCTGAGTTCAAATTCTAGTTCTACCATTTGCCTGTAGGAAATTGGGCAAGTCTTTTAATCTCTCTGGGCCTCAGTTTCCTCATTTATAAAAGGAAAAGGCTGGGGAAGATGACCTCTGAGGTTCAAATCAGCATTAAATCTGTGATCATAAGCCCTGTTGGTCTGAGGTCTGAGTGATTTTTTTAAACAGTGCTTTGAGCAGAGGATTGGTGCTACTTTAGCTTTTGTCCACCTTTGTGAAGAGAAGCCTTTGTAGAGCCAGAAGGGATCTTAGGAATCATCTAGTTCAATTCCTCATTTTACAGGTGAAGAAACTGAGATACCCAGGTCTCCTACCTCTTAATACTATATGATGTGAGACTCCTTGTGCTCAGACCTCAACTTTCCTGAGTTCAACTAAAGCCAACAAGTATTTATGAAGTGTCTACTATGGGTCAGGCACTGTGTTAGGAGCTAGGGATACAATGACCCCTACCTCCCCAAATAAAAATTGCTTCCTGTCTTCAAGGAGCTTACATACACTGGGGGTGATGATTAATTTAATATAACCAATGGTGGTTTCTCCTAATATTGATCCAGCAGTCATGACAAAAATAGTCCAAATCAAAGATAGTTCAAAATAGCAATGTGGATTTTAGCAAGACAAAAACTGGATTCCAAGTTGTTTAGTGTCCTCAGTTTGGTCTTTACAATTCTCCAGACCAGGTACTGAAAGCTAAGGATAATTCAAGATCTGGTTTGCTTACCAGAATAAAATGAGGATCAAATGAAATACTATGTGTAAGCCCTTTGCAAACCTGAAAGTGCTATAGACGCCCTGGCTCTCATCATTGTCACCATCACCATCACCATCACTATCACCACCATCACCATCATCATCACAACCACCATCATCATCATCCTTCTCCTCCTCCTCATCACATTACATCACCATCATCATCATTACCATCCTCATCCTCATCATCCTCATCCTCATCATCATCATCATCATCATCAAACATCATCTCTTTTTGTTGCCCTTTGTACCAACCTCAGTTCATTCTAAGATATAGCACTCTATTGTGGAGAGATTTCAGATGCCCATGGGACATATGTGACCCACAACACTCCTGAGTGGGCCCAAACCAGAATAAAATGCAATTGGGAAATATTTAGCAAAACAAATAAAAATACAACAAAACACAGATAACATTACATTTGAAAACTAAGTCAATAGACAGCCTGCAGGGATCCTCATGTACTGTTTAGTGCCTCACCCCATCTTTATTTGATTTTGACACCTATGATCCACATCATCATCTTTTATGTCTACTCTCTATCATTTGTCCCCACTTCCATCTTCTACATGTTTTTAAAGCTTCTAAGTTGGTCATCCATCAAGTCAGAATCCATATCCTTCTCTTTACAAACTTCTTCTCTCTTTCCTCTTAAGAATAGTTTTGGTTTGTATATTCAGAATTTAATTCTAGAGAACATTCCGTTGTTCATATACTGACTTTTCCTGTAGAAATCCAACCTATCTTTTTCTGAACCTTTGAAACATACTTTTCTGACATCTCAGATATGGAATGGATGATCCTTATCATTCCCCTTCTTTCTCTAGAACAAATTCTATTCTGGCTTTGCCTTTACTCCGGTTCTCACCATTTCTATTTCAGCAATCACTTTGTTCCTCCTTGTTGGTCAGAATCAGGTTCAGAAGAGCTACTGCCCTTGGTGCTTCTACTATCTTTTGGAAAACGAAACTATCATTCAGGCAGGTTAAAAAAAAAATGTGCGTCAGCTGTTCTGCTCTAATCCCAGAGAGCTCCAGCTGACGTCTGAACGATCAAAAGCATACCAGAACAACAACACTGTAAAAACAAATGACTTTGGAAGACTTAAGAAGTCTGATCAATGTAATGACCAACCACAGTCCAGAGGACTAAGGATGAAGCATACTACCCCCACCTCCTGGATGCAGAATGTTACATTTATTTTTAAAATATGGCTGATATGTGAATTTATTTCACTTTTGTACTTTGCACTATGTACATCTATTATAAGGATTTCCTTCTTTCCTTCCTTCCTTCCTTCCTTCCCTCCTTTCTTCTTCCCTCCCTTCCCCTGCCCCTCCCCTCCTCCTCTTCTTCCCCCTTCTCCTCCTTTTTCTTCTTCTTCCTTCTCCTCCTCTCTCTCTTCCTTCTCCCCTCTTCTTTTCTTCCTCCTTCTTCCATGGAGGGGACAGGAGTGGAAAAAATTAAGATTTTTTTGTCAATGGATAAAAATAAAAAAAATTAAAGCACTATATGTGACTTCCACATCATGTTTCTGCATGCCTCATACACTTTTCCCTTCTGTCTAGGTGGCCTGAAATTTATTACCATGATACTATGCCTTCTACTTCTCCCTCCATTGTCCCTCACACAAATAGATGCTCACTACCAAGCTTCCCTTCCCCTGTTCCTGAATTTCCTCATATGAGTGTATTTTTTTTAACATTTAGTATTACTCTGCTGCCTTCTTTTTTTATTTTTTTTTCTGCTGCCTTCTTTTATTCTATTCTATTCCTTTTGTATGAGGCATACCCTTGTGTAGCCATGTTCTAATTAAGTCTGAGTAATCCTCATGAGGTCAAGTTTTCCTCTTTTCATTAGGATTTTTCATTCACCTTCTCTATTATGCATACTCTGTGCATTTGAAATTTGAAAGTTGAAGGCATGGGGTGTTGATTCAGAAAAAAAGAGTAGTATAAGTGATTGTTTATCAGGAGGCAGAGTAGGGTTGTGGAAGAAGCACCATATTAGGAGCTGTGAGAGACTTTGGTTCAGATCATCAATGTGCCACCAGTATGTTATGTGACCTTGGTCCAGTCACTCCTTTTTTTTGAAACTCATTTTCCTCATCTGTAAAATGAGAGAGTTGGACCAGGTGTTCTTTCTGATTCCTTCTCATGCTAATATTCTATAATGAACCCAGAAACCCAATGATTTTGAATGAAGAGCTCTAATGGGTTCCATTTTGGAGTCGTTACTTGGATTTTCTGATATGTTTTAGTAACAAGAACTTTTTAGAAGTTCTGTGGAAATGGTTGCAGAGGGATTTGATGAGCAGATTCTACATCTTGTTCCATCCTATTGGCAGAACATTCTAGTGACCTATCTCTAGATCTCATTTTCTAGTACATCTTGGATTCAGACAGATGGGAAAGGTGTGTGTGGGCAGGGGGAAGAGTGGAAGGGAGGGAGGGAGAGGAGAAAGAGAAAGGAGGGATGCAGCAACATCTATTTTAAGCAGAGAGAAAAGCATATCAGTCGTCAAGGAATTACAGATGTGTAGTTGTTCGAGTTTAGACAAGACCATCACATAAACCAAATTTCAACGGGGGAGCACGTCACCTAGAATGGAAGTCTTGGGGGCATCCAAAGACAAGTTTTCTTTCTGACATTAATTAGATTTAGATTGTTGCTATATTTCTCAAGGAGGAAGCTATACATTTAGAATGATGCCAACTTTTTTTTTACCCCACGTCTGTAAAAGGAACCATGAACCTATCAAAATGTGTGATAAGGAAGCTACATGTGTCATTTTTCAAACTAGTTAAAACCAGCTAGGCAGCTCCTTGTTTTCAGCTGCTGGCTATTAGCCGTCATGCAGACTTGGATGTCGGACAAGCAGGTGGAGAAATCTAGACATCACCTCATTAGGATCTGCAGGAACAGGCAAGTAGATCCAAGTATCATCGGTGCACATCTGATAATCAAGCTCCATCATAAAAGATCACCTCCATGGAGTTTTACATTTTAAATTACATTTTTTTTTTAAAAAGAGGGTGGGTTTTAATTCTCTCCCTGGATGCTCTTGGTACAACTGCCACTGATCCTTCAGCTCGATAGTGCTCCATTTCTCTTGCTCAGGCAGCACCTAATTTTATAAATGCCCTTGACTGTGTTATGATTTAATAGACGTATCAACAGGATTGTTACTTGCAAGGGCTAGTTCGCTTTCTACTCATTTTCAAAATGCCTCTCCCTTTCTCGTTGCCAAGAAATTGTGTTTGCTTTTCTTCATGGTAAAATTGTGGGGTTTTGTCAAGACTGTTTGAAGTTATGGTTAGAAGATTATTGTGAGATTTTTGAAAGCTAGAGGATTTCAAAGAGTTGCACTTAGCAGATAAGTTGCACTTATCATCTTAGTATCTATCATTAGCTTTTTCAGTGTTAATATTTGCCTAAGTGGTAATTGATATTTTTTATTTGGAGTTCAACTCCCAAATTTGTCTACTTCTTTTGTTATCCTTTGTACTTGGAGTCAAATGATCTGGGTTTGAGTCCTGTCTCTGCCATTCAACTATACATGACTTTTGTTAAGTCACTTCATCTTTTAGGGACTCAGTTTCCATATCCATAAAACTAATGAATGAAAAAAAAATTAAGTACTTACTACATTGTCAGCTCCAGGGACACAAATACAAAAGTGAATACAGTCCTAAAAAAAAGAGTTTACCCTCTAAAAGGGAGACAACGGTAGCCAGATAGGGATATTTTGGTTTGAAGTTACAGAAACTGCATTTAGAGCCAGAGGGAATAGATTGACATGTCCTTTCCAGGAACAATGACAAAGTTGATCTGATTATGGTTCCTTAACTGGAAAGGGGGAAGTGATGGGTGGGGAGGAGGGAAATAAAATATGGAAGTGGGTTTCTGGTCACTGCGTGGCAGCTGGAAAGTGGAGTGGGGAGTGAAGTGAAGCTTGACTGGACCTGGGCTTAGATGTAGTGAGTAACTCACAAAGTCACTATTAGGATAATAAGGGCCCAGAGTGAGGATTCCTAGGATAAAAGGGGGTTCAAGTCTAGTCCATTTCTGACATTTTGTGATTCAGTGAAATCTAAAAATAAGTCCTTATTTAACATATTCCCATGGAGATCAAAGCATACTACAGGAATGAACAACTTATCACACATCAAGAGGAAAGGGAATATTATCTTGTCTATGGAAGATCAGACTGAGGTATAGAGCGAAACACCTAAGGAAGAACCTTTTGTGCACTATTCCAGTGCCTTACAAACTAATGCACTAGACAAATCTGACTAATCATTTCTTATATTAATATTAATATGATGTCAATGGACAGTGTAGTTCTAGTCAAGTAAGAGGAGAAGCTAAGCCAGGACTGGGGACTTTAAACAACTGTTTAAGAATATAAGAAGAAGAAGAAGAAGAAGAAGAAGAAGAAGAAGAAGAAGAAGAAGAAGAAGAAGAAGATTTGCATAATATTTTACAATTTGCAAACATTTTACAATATTACCTCATTTGATCCTCACAACAATCCTGAGAGACAAGTGCTATTATTATCCTCATTTTACAGATGAAAAAACTGAGTCAGAGAGAAGTTACATGACTTTTCAGGGTCACACAGCTGGCAAATGTCTGAGGCAGGATTTCTGGCTCCAGGTCCACTGTGTCATATAGCTTGAAAACACTTGAAGATGACCCCAACTGGAAAGATATATGGCAGGAAAGATGGGAGCAAGTGACAAATTTTGAATTTTTAAATGGGGAGGGGACTTTCTATCTAAGTGGAAGATAAGAGTTTAACAATGAAAGATATGACTGATTTATACGTGACTTCTTTTTTTTTATTTGTGGTGTGCATTATAGCAATTCACTCTTCACCTTGGAATTTAAAATCCTATAACTTTCATTTTACAAATAAATAAGTCAAGTGGGACTTTGAGATGAGGTTATGGTGGAAAAAGATCTGAGTTCAAGTCCTAACTCTGATGTTTACTGTGTGATCTTGGCAGCGAGGTGACATAGTGGATAGAGCTCTGGGCCTGGAGTCAGGAAGACTCATCTTCCTGAGTTCAAATGTGACTTCAGATACTTACTAGCTGTGTGACCCTGGGCAAGTCACTTAACCCTGTCTGCCTCAGTTTCTCCATCTGTAAAATAAGCTGGAGAAGGAAAGGTCTAATCATTCCAGTATCTTTGCCA
Source organism: Vombatus ursinus (assembly GCF_900497805.2). Taxonomy (NCBI): domain Eukaryota; kingdom Metazoa; phylum Chordata; class Mammalia; order Diprotodontia; family Vombatidae; genus Vombatus; species Vombatus ursinus. Next base: position 2,457,550 of record NW_020954611.1, on the reverse strand, counting down.
AGAAAACCCCAAATGGAAGAATCAGACACGACTGAAATGACTGAACAACAATAACAACAATTTCTATCTTGGGCAAGTCAGGTCAGCTTTTGGGGTGCAAAGTTCCTCATTTGTAAAGTGAAGGTGTTAAGTAAATGATTCCTGAGGTCCCTTCTATCTCTGTGACCCTAGGACTAAATGACCTCTGAACTCCTTTTCTGCTCTAAAATCCCAAGATTCTGTGAAGAATGATGGTGAGGGAGAGGAAGGGAACAAGTGTGTGTATAGAGCCCGCTATGTGCAAGGCACTGGGCTAAGCACTTCACCAATATTGCAATATTTGATTCCTTGGCATATGACTGGTTCAAGTTCACAGAGATTAGATTTCGGATTTTGCATTTCCTAGTACTTGCTTCCTTCTCCTGAGCTACACCGTTTATCCTTGCTGAGATTTGGACAACCAGCAATGAGGTGGTCTAAGTTGGATGAACTAGTTAATGATTGCTTCCTGCCACCTTGGCACAGTATATTCTAAAGTACTCCAGTGCTATGGAGAGAAAATTTGATTCTAGGTTTGGGAAAGCCGTGTTCCAAACTGATCCAAAGCACATGGGTTTGAAGTTTTTAAAATAAACCCAAGCCTTTTGGCAGTCAAAGCACATCTTTCTGGTTCCAAAAAAAAAGGGTGTGTGTGTGGAAAGGAGTCATTAGATGAAGAGGTTTACTAAAAAGAATTCGGGGGAGGGGGGAACCCAACAATATTTTGACAAAGGGTAAATTGATCAAAAACATGTGGATTAAATTTCTCTTTAATCATACAAAGGGGTATAAAAATGGTGGGGAAGAAAGGGACATGCCTGGCAAGGGCTGGGGGCCTTTTTATGCTCAGTCTGTCTATTTAAAAATGTTTGGGATGATTTTTGGAAATTGAAGCCCCCAATTTAGTGATCTCTGCTTGAATGCATTCCTGTTAAATTCAACTTTCTTCAGAGCTATACTTATATTTAGGTAGGATAGGGATTAGACTTGTGATTTCATTGATTTAGGGAACTCCCAGGTAAGGAAACTCCCTCTGCTGAGGCAGGTTGATACCTGCTCCATACCTTGCGAACTCGTAGAGTTATCTAGAGCACTGAGGTTAAGAGACTCGGATGGGTTCAAACAGCCATTGTGGGTAAGATGCAGAGGATGAACCCAGGTATTCCTGGCTCTGAGATCAATGCTCTTTCCACTAAACCATATTACCTCTCCTATTTGGGGCGGGGGGTTCTGAAAATGTTTCTCACTGGGTTAGATGGAGAAAGCAGCTGAAAGACACTTTTATGTCTCATTTGTTCAGGTTGTCCTCCAAAGTGTCCCCATCATAATGATGGACCTTGTAGAGAGTACAATATAAAATTTAAATTAGTCTGGAAAACCACTGCATGCAGTTCCTTAAGTTAGTAAATATGTGTCTTTCTGACTCTGTGTGTTGATAGTTTCAAGTAGAGTGGCTCTTTTATTTAAGATGACAGGATTTCCTACTGGTAGCTTAGAAGCAACATTTGGAATGAGATATAAGTAAAAGGCATTATGGGTGTGTGTGTGTGTGTACGTGTGTGTGTGTGTAAGTGTGTGTGCCCTTGAGCCTGCGTGTTGTTTTTTTAAACATCCACAACACAGCAGATGGTTTTTGGAAATGTATGTGTTCAAATCACATCAAAGGTCCGTTAATGGTAGGCGTCTTTAGTACCAGAAAGGAGCCCTTGTTAATAGCTGTATTCATGGAAGTTAAAATTAAATTTCTGTGGTGTTGACTTAAAGCCAACTTTTCCCACAGGGCTATTTATTTATAAAATCAAAAATAGGAAGGGGTCCATGGCATATGCTAGAAATGTCAGAGGATGGGGGTCTCCACTTGGACTAAAGCTTTCTTTGTGTTTGTCTCTACTACTTAGCACCCTACAGGAAGAGGGTGGCAGTTCGTTGGCCTCCCCCTTTAAAGCTTGGAGCCTGGAGCATTTTTTTTTCTAACTTGCTTAGGAGGGCAGTTGTTCAAGATTTTCATACTTGGAGGTAAAGGCCATAAAACAATATTGTACTTGAAAGTCTACTGGGTAATAGAAGAGCAGGGGGCGCATGTGAATATGCAGCATTATCAGAGGCAGGTTGAATTCAGCATGAGATTCTTTCTCCCTCAGCTTAGATAAAAATTTAGATACTGGCCTCGCTGCTATTCTGATTAAAAACTAAATAAACCTTTTGTGATGGGACCAATTGAAAAAGCTAAGAAAATGACCTTATCAACATGGCAAATACAAGATATTTTAACATAGGCAGCAATCTGGTGGATTGAAGGTTTGTGGAATTTGGAGGCAGATTCCAGGTCTAGTCACTGTGTGCCCTTGGGCAAGTAATTTGGCCTTTCTAAGTCTCAGTCTTCTCATCCCTAAAATGAAGGGATTGGGCCAAATGGTCTCTGAGATCCCTTTGGGCTCTAAATTTCTGATCCAATGATGATCCACCATCTTACCTCCATAAGGGACTGGGCATGACTCCTGAAAACCTTTTTAAAGGAGAGTCAGCAGGATTTGAAAATTGTAAAATCAAGAAATTAACCTGAAGGGGGAAGTTATCTCAGCCTAGCAGGCTCAAATGCAGGCCCTTGCTGTGTGTGACCTGAGTCAATCCCCCACAAATAGCAAGCAGCGGGACGCCTTTCAGAGTTCACCTAATGACTCTTGAGCTCCTGATTTCTGCTGTTGGCCTTTTCATTTTTTACTTTTAAGTAGAAGGTCTTTATGCAACCATTAGAGAACAATTGTCTCCTCAGATGCAAGAAATCTCTGTATCCCCTTTTGCAAATATTAGTTGAGGGATTAAACTGAATGTGTATTGATAAGTTAGCCAGTAGGATAAAAACTTCTACCACAGCTGCTTGAACAATTGGGACAATGATTGTAGAAACTGGTATTAAATTGATTTCTTCATTTTGGTAACTCACTAGGCTTATTTTTTCTCAAGATTAAACAATGAGCCTAAGCTCTCCCTCCTGGTTGCTTTTTAATCTGCTAGTAATAAATAATGGTTAATTCTTTTCCCAGTAGAAGTCATTATTTCCCTATTGACTTTATTATAAAATTTCCGGAGAATGAATTTCAATAATGATTAACAGTTATTCTCCCTGAAAAACTTGAGCTATGCAGCAGCTGAGAAAAAGACTCACAGTTTTGAAGACTCATTGCAGAGAGTCCAAACCAACTCCAGACATGTTAAACTCCAGATATTTTTTTTAAAAAACCTAGATACACAAAACCCAACTCTATTACTTAGAAGACTCTCTTTGAAGAACCAAGGTGTATGGTCCAGGGCTATATTCCAGAATTAAACTCCCCAGGATAAAGGAATAGGCCTCAGGCCCCCATTGGACATGCCATTTCTTTGTCACTTACCCAGAATACAAGATTAATCAATGACCATTATGCACGTGAAAGTCTCAGTCTTCTTTGGGCAAACTCTAACAAAGGTGGAGCCCTTAAAGCAAGACCATAAATCAACTAAGGTACAATAGCAAAGTTTCTGAAAGCACCTAAAAGCCACATACATATTCCACCAAGTTAATGTGCAACTAGGTGGGACTGAAGTTATCTACGTGGTGGAGTCCAAGTTAGGAATTAGAGATAGAGATGTGAAAATCAGTTACTCGGGAAAATTCAAGTGTCCAAAAGAAGAGAAACTGAAATGAAACAAAAAACAACCTCCCCACCCCAAAAAAAAACCATCTTCACATAGTCCTTTCCACGTGTATTTATTCCCCATATAGGGCTTTCATGGCTGAACAGCTTTTTCTAACTTGTCCTCTTCTTGAAAGAACAGGTTGTTACACATTGTGAGGAGGTTCCATCATAGATGCTTAAGCCTGAAAATTAATTTTTACACTGTCTCTAAGTGTGTTCATACTCATTAGTTGTGGACAGGTCCCTTAACTTCCAGGAACCTTTAATCAATCAATTAATAAACATTTATCAAATGCCTAGTGCGTGCCAAGTACTGTGCTAAGCTCTAACAATAAAGAGAGGCGAAAGACGATCCCTGCCCTCAAGGAGTTTACAATATAATGGAAGAGATGACATGCAAACAAGTATATACAAAGATAGCCATATATAGGATAAATAGGAAATAATTAAAAGAGGGAAGGCATTGGAATTAAGAGGGGTTGGAGGAGGCTCCTGTAGAAGATGGGATTTTAGTTGGGACTTAAAGGAAGCCGGGGAGGTCAGTAGTTTGAGTTGAGGAGGGAGAGTTCTAGGCATGGGGGATGGCCACAGAGAAAGTCCAGAGCAGATAGATGGAGCGTCTTGATGGTGGAATAGCCAGGAGGCCAGTGTTAGTGGATTAAAGAGTACTTTTTAGGAAGTAAGGTAGAAGAAGATTGGGGAAAAGTACTGGAAAGGTAAATAGAAATAAAAAATTGCACTGTCATAGTTTTGTTGTAAGAAAAGTGCTTTGTCAATCATAAAGCACTATGTAAATGTGAGATCTTATTATCACTGCTATTTAAGATCGCAGCCATTAGAGATGTTTATACTGATGAAGGGAGGTGATATGATTTGTTCTCATTGATCCCAGAGGGTAGAACAAGGAGAAATATGTGAAAGATGCAAAGTGGCAAATTTAGGCTTGATGAGGGGAAGGGAACGAACATTTATTAGGCACCTACTCTGTGCCACACACCTTGCTAAGCACTTTATAGATATCTCACTTGATAGAAGGAAAAGCTCACAATCAAAGCTGTCCCAACTGTAAATGCTCTGACTCAAGAGGTCCTGGGTTCCACTTCACAGGGCATCCTCAAGCAAAGGTTGGATGGTCATTTTAGGGTATACATTAGAAGGAATTCTTTTTTAGGTGCTGAAATTCTATGATTATTTGACTCTAATTCTGTCATTTGTGATTTCAGTGGTATGAGCCCTGACTCCATGAATAGAGATCTCGATACTTGTCCAACTTGGTAGACATTCTTCAAGAGTTGCTATGGCCAGAAATATTCATTGCCCTTTGGTCAACCTGGTGATAATGCTCTCTAAATTTAGCTCTCCTGGTCCCCAGATGACAAACTGACAGATTATCTGTGAGGCTTTCCTCAATGCCTTTCCAGCTTAGTAGCATCTTGAAGAGCTTGTGCCCTGCTGGCATGGCATAGGAGGGCCCAGGGTAGCCTTTGTACCATTATAAGGCAATTTTATTATTAATTATTCCTGAAATATTGCCCCTTAGTTATTTATAATACCCACTTCGAGCTGTGTGGTGAAATTGGTTTCTGACAATGGAAAGCTTATGACTTATCTTTCTCCATATTTAAATATAAGAACAAAATTGTACCCTTCATGCCAATGACTCATAGCTGTACTCTTAAGTTCCTGGACTTAAAATCCATCTATTACAGGAAATTCTTTTGAGGGAGATGAGATTCATAGAATGCCAAAGCAGGAGGTCATTTATTCCAACTCACTGCCCAAAGCATGAAATCTTCCCTATAGCAGCATCCATGACAAGTGGTAGTCCAAGTTTTGTTTTCCTTTCCTTTCTTCCTTCCCACCAGGCTTGTAGGAAGAGGTGTCCAACCACCTGTCTCTGTGAATTTAATGATAATAATAGCTAGCATTTATGTAGTGCTTTAAGGTTTTTCAAAGCATTTTACAAATATTATTTCACTGTATCCTCACAAAAACCTGGGAGGTAGGTGCTATAAGCATCCCCTATTTACAGGAAGAAAGTGAGGCAGAGAGAGTTGAAGTGACTTCCCAAGGTCATGTAGCTAGTAAATGGCAGAAGATTTGAACTCAGGACTTCCTGACTTCAGGTCAGATACCTTCTGTGCTGTGTCCCACCTACTTGCCTCATTCACCCTTCCTCTGTGCTCAAATTCCATCCCCTTGTCTCTTGAACATTGTTGCCTTCTTCTACTCCTACCCATTTTACCCCTTCAGCATGAGAACTGTCATATTCCACAAACGCATGTAGCAGATACTCCCCTAAGTACTTGCTGACTGATTTGAATGCTTTAGGACAGGTCTACACAACATACAATCCATGGGCTGCTTGTGGCCTGCCAAAGAATTTCAGGTAACCTGTGAAAAATGTAGAGGATATAGAAGAAGGTAAAGATGTAATGAGTGCTTTGTCTATGCCCCGCTTAACCCACCTTCCACTAGTGACTATTGTGCCCACCACGTAAGTTGGTGAGTGGGTTGCCACTGTGCACTCTCTCCTGTTTGTCACGTGACCTGCAGCAATCAACCATTGTCAGTCTGTCTCTAGTCTGAGAGGAGCAAGAATCGTATCTTTTCATTGTGTTTTTGGTCGTTACTGGCGTTAAACAGGGACAAAGTGAGAAAAGACACACGCCAATGTCCACTATGCAATGAGCAGCAACAACACAAGGACTTCTTCCTCCCCCTTTGCTGCACCGGCCACCCTCCAAGTTACATGAGTGCCTGGTGCTCTCTCCAAGGTCAGACACCCAGTTCAGCATTTCTTTATATGTGAGCAGTTGCTGTGGAGATTTTTTGGTTCTAATATTAAAGTTTTTGGGGTGACTTTGTAAAATGAGTGATAAAAAGAAATAGAAGGTTGAATCAGAAAATGGAGTGTTTAATATGGAGTGGAGAAATAGATACTTGTTTACATACATGAGAGGCAAAATACTGTGCCTTGTTTGCTGAGAAGTAGCAGCTGTTCCAAAGAAATACTATCTTCGTCGCCATTTGGAATCAAAACATACACATCCTGACCTAAGCATAATGGACACAGGGGCAGCTAGGTGGCTCAATGGATAGAGCACCAGCCTTGAAGTCAGGAGGACCTGAGTTCAAATCCAGCCTCAGACCACACTTGACACGTTCTAGCTTTGTGACCCTGGGCAAGTCACTTAACCCCAATTGCCAAAAGAAAAAAGAAAAAAAAGCATATTGGACACCAATGAAAAACAAATAAAAGTGTGCAAATTGTTGAAAAATCTCAGTAGAAAACAATGGTTTTTCAAGAAAGTAAACTCAGAAAATTAGGGGACTACTTAGGTTAGTTTTCAGATTTCTAATGAAATTTATTTCAAACATGATTCCAGAGTACAATAAACTGATTGCTGACAAGAAGTATAATACATCCCATTGACTAAATGTAAACAGTAAGAAAACCTGAAAAATGTATTAAAACTTGTACCACTTAGCAAAGTAATTTTTTAATGTTAACGTGATCTCATGATAACTAAAAATCTTAAGTAATAGGTACAATTAATTGATATTAATTGAAATTTCCCTTTTTTAAAATATGGTTTATTTGCAAAACAGTGTAATCATTAATCATACCTTTACTTGAGATGCTACAAACCTATCTGTGGCCCAAAGAAGTTTAGCTTATTTTAGTCCCTACCTACTGCCAAGTGCAGGTCTACTCTAGGAAACGGCTTTCAGGGAATGAGCTGCTTCATGTTATCAACCAATGTTATACTCTTGGATACCATTTATCTTCACTTAACAAAGAGAACAATTATTTTCTGGGCACAGTGATAGTATACTTTGAATTCCTTATTGAGGCTATTGATTCACATGGGTTACATTTCCTTCAGAAATAGTTTGTATTGATATCTGTTCATGTGTCCATTTCCCATTTTCATCAATGGATTATTCAAATAGGTTACTTTGCTGTTTTTCTAAATGCTCACCACATTTGTATTCTTCCTTCTAATTTGGCATTAATTTTGATCTTTGCTATTACAAGATGATGAGCAGGCTATATACAAATAACTGTAGTCAATTCAATTTTATATCTATTAAAGTATAACCAATTTCATTTTTACATTAGTTAATGCTCATTGTATCCAGTTCCTCCTGAGTCTTACTGAATAAAGAATTCATATAGGTATGAAACTTGTTAAAGTTTATGTCAATTTACTTTCAAAGATCTTATCTAGTTCTTCATTTAATTTTTCTACATATTCCTCCCCTGCAACAGCCATTGGTATCTAAGCTACAATTATCTTTATATAATTTTTCTTATACAAGTCCTCATTGTGAAAACCAAAGTATGAGATAGCCAAATATCCCATAACATGATGAATCTTGTTGCCACAAACAGATGCACAATAGAGTCAACTCCATTAACTCCTCCACCTCCCTACCTTCCCCCCCGCCTTTTTTGCTTCTCCAAGAAGGATTTGTAAATCATACTTCCATGTAACTCCAAATTTTTTTGTCTTCTTGTTTCATTTATAGAGATAATATCAAGATTGAGACAATTTAGTTCCTTTGGTAGTATGTCCACTCATTGGTCACTGGACAAAAATCTCACATTTAGAGTGCCAATAGTTGAATTAATAATGTTTTTAAACGGCCTAAAAATAGAGTAATTATTTGCATCTTCTGTCCTCTTCTCTGCTGATTTGTCATTGTTATAGCAGAATCAAAGGGATGTTGCCAACAACTGGGCTGTTTTGTATTTTTCTTTTTTCCATGAGTTGCTCTGGCCAAAGAATTCATCTCATAGTAGCCAGCCTATTGAGATGAGCATTTCCATATTTAGTTCACTTGGTCCTTGGAAGCAGTCCTTCTAGCATGGTAGAACATGCCTGAACTTGAATTCCATCAGCATAGCCTGTGAGAATACAGGACCACCTACAATAAGGCCTCAGAGTAGGATTTATTGAGCCTGATTTTTACCAATTAGATTAAAAGCTCCTTAAGGGTAAAGACTATCTTGTAATTGTATTATTATTTTTGGAACATTCTCAAGTGCCTAGCACAGTGTTTTCATGTAAAAAAATTCTTTTAAATTGCCTAGTTAATAGAATGTAATTGCTTAACTATTTTGTATATATAAACTCAAAACTAATGTAATCATCTTTGGTTCTTCTTTTTCATCTTCCCTATTTTAAAAAAATCAAGTCCTGTGACTCTCCTTTTGTAATCATTTTTCCTTTATATATACGATACATATTTCTGTTTCTATTCCAACTGCTACCAACCTAATCTAGGCTACCATTTTCTCTTAACTATATTTTTGCAAAAGTCTCCTAAATTGCCTTCTTTATCTCCCAACTCTGTTCCACAATGGTCTGTCATCCTGTATATTTGGTGTTAGGGCTTGCCAAACCCTTTCCAGGGCTGCGTATCCACCTTTGTTGTCCTGACACTCAACTCTCAGCTATGACTCCGAGAAGATATAGCATGCACAGTGGCCACGCCCCAGTAAACTGCCTCAGCAGACAGGCTAAACCAGGTTGAGGGTAACCACTGGGCTACAAATCCATTGGTGAATTAGGGCAGTGTCTACCCAAGCATGGTGGAATGGGCAGATGAGAACAATTTGTTCTAATGGCCACGAAGGCAGCTGAAGCAGGCACTACAGAGTGCTTAGAGCTTGATTAGGCATTAAAGAAATGAAAATCATCCACTGCATCCTGGACCATTGCCAGTTGTCTTGACTTTTGTCTTGCCACTGGACTTTGATGACTCTAGAAGACAGAGTGAGGTTGATGACTGTGCAATCTGCCTCAGTTAAATCCCATTAATGCATGAGTCAACACATCATCCAGTGATGTCACTGATCCTCTCTGAAAATGAAGGACAAACAAACAAACAAACAAAACATCATTACTACCAGATTGATCTGATATTTTTGTCATATCAGTCTCTAGTTCAAAAAATTTCAATAGCTCCCTAACTGTCCTCAGAATAAAGTTTAAGCTACTTAGTCTGGAAATACCCACTACATTTTGACTTTATGCTATCCTTTGTAATTCTACCACTAACCACTTCCATACAGGAAAGGTTTATTCTAGTTAGAAGAGTATATTCTGAATTTGTTTATTCCTTCCTCCATACTTGTATTCACTCTATTCCTCCATGTCCCTCTCCATTTTTCCAATTCCTACCCATCCTTTAACATCAACCCCAACTCAATTTTGCTTGCGGTCATAAAATACAATGCCTTTGGTTGTGGGTATATGACTCATATGTATGTATGTATGTATGTATGTATGTATATATATAATACATATGTTTTTTTCTTATACATAAAGAGGTTTGATTCAAAGGGGGCTCCAACTTAAAAGGAATAGTTTTCTACCTACTTTGCAGTTGTCCACAGGAGACTACAGGTTTTGATAGAAAGCTATGGAGTGTCCACTTCACTATTTCCTATCCCTTGGACCACAGAGAGTGGGTAGATCAAAGTCTACCTTTTCATTAGCACATGAAACCTACAGCAGGAAAAGAAAAATAACACACAGAATTCTTTATATTCACCAGAGATTTCTCCCATTGCACCCCCTTCTACTTTCCCAGACCACAGAAACTAAACCAATATTTATGACAGCAACCCTTCTTGGAAGGGACATGACTCTGGAAAAGGTCAAGAACAGATTTTATCCTCCAGGAAGATTCCTCACATCTTTTAAGGTGGCCATAAGGACTTGGTGCTGTCTGTGCCATGATGCACATACCTTTTAGTGACCACTTTGAAAAGTACCCCCGAGCTTGTTTGCCTTGGCTGCCTTCATGGAGCAATTGGGCATCTGCCATGAGGTTTGTGTTCTTATAAACCTTGAGAGAATAGGCATGGGAAGGTCAGACATTTGGTTTATTTCAACTGATTTTGGGGTTGAAGCTAGTTTTGGGGACCTTCATGGGCTTGACAGAAAATACAGCAGGTCAAGTTTGCATGTCTCCTATGGCAGATAGCAAGCTTCAGATCTGAAGTGTCCCAGCGTTAGGTGGAGAAGTGCTGACTTTACATTACCCAGGATCCTGTGCACCTCTTTAGCTGCAAACCTTCGGAATGCTGGCACTGTTTCGGAAGGCCTCTGATCGTTTTCCCCTGCTTTCTTTCCACAACCTCCTGTCTCTTTAATGCCAGTAAAAATAAAAGAGTAAAATGGCTTTAGTAGGAGACCTCCCTCAAAATATGTTTGCGGTCATGCATTGAGGACAAAGAGTTTTCATTCATTTTAGTATCGTTTTCAATTCTTCCATTTCTCCTGCACCCACACCTCCTTGTAACTTTTACAAGTGGTGTTTTTAGAATTATAAAGTCTCCCTCACATAGGATTGTTCATTGAGGTACAAGGCAAAGACACTTGTTTTCATTGGAGCCACTGGCTCCTTTCTCTAGTGGAAAAAAAAAACCACCTTTTTCTCATTAGATGATGGAGTTTCATGAGCGTTTTTCTTAGTTATTATGTATTTTGGGGTTTATGTTACTTTATACACACTCTCTTCATCCTCTCTGTCTCTGTCTCTCTCTGTCTCTCTGTCACTGTCTTTGTCTACGTGTCTGTCTATCTCTCTGTCTCCAGAAATTTTACTTTCCATTTTCACTGTCAGTACTCTAGTTCAGACTACAAGTACTGATCATCTGGGTTACTGCAACAGACTGAATTATTCTCTATGCCTCCTATCTTCCCACCTTGTCTGGTCCTCTCTGTAATTTTCCAATCTTAATGCACATCTCTTATTATCCTACATGATTGGAGCAAATAAAGCCAACATTTCTTAAGGCATTCCACACTCCACTCTAGCCCCAAACGAATGTTTTCAGCTTTATTCCCTACTACTCCCCTCCTTGAATCCTACATGGCTCCCAGACTGGACTACTCTTCGCTTCCCACAATAGCTTTGTATTTTCTTGAATCCATATTTTTGTTTATACCATGCTCTCCACTCTACTTCCTCTTGTCAAAAGCCTACCAATTTCTCAAGTCTTCATCAAAATGCTAGCAGCATTAAGAAATCTCTCTACTCAGTGAGGTACAGTGGCAAGAGATTTGGGGTCAAAAGATCTAGGTACAAACCCCAGCCCTGCCACTTACTACCTGTGTGACTTGGGGACATTTCTTAACCTCTGTGGGCCTCCAGAGATTGGGATAGGTCACCTCTATGGAATCTTTCAGCTCTAAATTTGTGCTTCTATGATGGAATTTTGTTTTCTTGCTTTCCTAGGGTGCTGATGACATTATACCTTGAATGACACTTCTCTTACCTCTTCTATTAGATTGTAAGCTCTTTGAGAATAGGGCTATTGTCTTGTGTGTCTGTAAACTCCATAGTACCAAGCATATTGTAAAAACTCAGATAATTGGAGATGGATGGATGAATAAGCGATAGCTCAGCTTCTCTCATTGAAACCCCTACCTAGGGGAATTATTACATAACCTGAAGATACTACCAGGCCAGCTCGTGCATCAACAAACTGCCTACTGGATATTTCCATCTGGATTTTCCATGGCCATCCCAAACTCAACATGCTGAAAACAGAACTCATAACTTTTCTTCCTAAATGTATCCCTCTCTTGAACTTTCTTTTAATATTATTGAGGACACTGCCATCCCCCCACTTACCAGGCTTACAACCCTGCGGTGATTGTTGATTCTTCACTAACACCCCAAATCAGTTGCCAAATTTTGTCACTTTTATCACTAGTCTCTGGAATATGTTCCCTCCTCTCCATTCACTCAGCCACCATCCTATTTCAGGCTTCTGTCACCTCTTGTCCAGACTATTACAGTAGTTACCTATTTAATCTCCTTGCCTCAAACCACTCCCTACTCCAATCTCTTCTAGTGAGAGGGAACCTCTATAGAACAGGACTTTGAATCAGGAAGATCTGGGTTTAAATTCTGCTTTAGTGTGTGTGACCTTGGGCAAGACCATTACTCTTTTTACCTTAGTTTCCTATAAAATGAGTCTGTTGGTCTCAATGGCCTCTAAGGTTCCTTTAATCTATCTTTCACACAGTTACCAACAAACTTTTCATAAGGTCTAAGTCGTAAGCCTGTAATCTGTTTCCCTAATTCATTTTTTCTTTATTTTGTCCAAGTGGTCTTTAATGACAATATTTCTTCTTCTTTCTTCTTGTTCTTCTTCTTGTTCTTCTTGTTCTTCTTCTTCTTCTGCCTCTATTCTTCATTTAATGCTCTTGATCACACCATACCTAGTAGGCCCCAGTAAACACCTTAATAGAAGCAGTATGCCATAGTGGGCTTGGAGTCAGGAAGACCTGGGTTGAAATTTTGCTTCTCATACATCCTGGTTGTGTGACGTTGGGCAAGTTAATTAAACCTCCCCCCATCTAAGACTTTAAGTTGTAGAGAAATTATAGTTCTGCATTGGTAAAAGAAGGTCCTCATCAAAAGCTCACTCTACTGATTAACTCACAGGCCCTCTCTAGAAAAACAGACAGATAAACAAAAGTATGACTACATGGCTATTCAACCTCTCCCTTTACCATTCTGTTCCTTAGGAATAAGGTCTATCTTTAGAGAATCCTATTCCACCCATACATCCCGCATCTCATCAAGTCTCTGTGATATTGATGAGGTTAAATCTGCCTCCATGTTTTAGGATCCTTACTTCATCTTGCATGCTTTCCATGCTTTGTGCATTTGTGGGTAGCATGCTTTATTGCTGACCCCTTTCTTGGTTCTAGTCTCCTGAGAATTTCTGGGCATTCCCACTGCTATTAGACTGTGTTCTCCTTAAGAGAAAGGTCTAGTTCACTTTTTTCTTTTTATTTCTAGTGCTTAGCTCAGTGCCTAGCACACAGCAAAAGCTTAAAAAAGTTTTTTTTGATTGACTGATGTATTTATACATCATTTGTACATCATATATTTCTGTATTTATAACCCCCCTCTCTATGGAATCTAGCCTGGTATATATTATTATGGCAAAAATATTTTCTGGCCCATGTTCTTAGGCAGCTTTCTCCTTTCCTCTTCCTTTTCAGTTTACAGCCTTTTACTTAGATTTTTAAGTCTCTGGGTAAATATATCTTCATAACCTTTGTTAGATGCACTCTGTCCTTAGCCAAGATCCCTACATTCCTATATGTTATGGTTGAGAAATTAAAATCTTACTTTCAGAGACCAGCTTCTTACCCAGCTCTTCACCTGCAAAATATGCCTTCCTCTTTTGAAGTCTTTGCCTTCATTTGGCGCAGGAATGCAAACATCGCTTGTATTCCTAATGATTTTATCAAAGCAGAGTACACAAGACTATCTGAATAGTCCATCATTAGTGAAACATGGAAGACTCCTTGCTAAAGGTGGAGGAAAGAGAATGATGAGGAATCTTTAGACATATATTACTCCTTTCTGAATCTTTGCATGGACACAGAGACACCAAGACAGTTTGATTGAGCTACTTAAAAAATCTTTCTAGTTTATAGTGTGTTTGCCCTTCCAAGTTCTCCGTACTTTCCCTTCTTCCTAGATTGAATCCACAGCAGCTATTAGAGTTTTCATTGGTCTGAGACAAGAGTGGGAACCTGGGGCCTCGAGGCCACATGTGGCCCTCTAGGTCCTCAAGTGTGGCCCTTTGACTGAATCCGAACTTCATAGAACAAATCCTTTTATTAAGGGGATTTGTTCTGTGAAGTTTGGATTCAGTCAAAAGACTGCACTTGAGAACCTAGAGGATCACATGTGTCCTCAAGGCCACAAGTTCGCCACCCCTTGGCACTCTGAGAGAACCCCTAAAGCAGGAGATTTTTACCCTTTTGGTGTCAATGACCTCTTTGGAAGTCTGGTGAAGCCTATGGAATCCTCAGAATAATGTTTGTTGCCTATATTCATAATGTAAGTAAATGCTCAATGTCAGTTGGAGATCAGTAAACATAAAGATCATAAAGATATAATTGCTCCACTGCCTCCCCCCATTCAAGTTCATGGATCCCTTGAAATCTATCCATAGATACTAGACCCCGTTGGGGTATGTAGACGCAGGGTAAGAAACTTTCACCCAAAGTGATATGCTTAGATTAGATACTTCATGTCCTAAAAACCCTTTAGGCTGTCAAAATCCTTCTGGAACCTAGACTACCCATGTAATAAATATGGCCAGTTAAGGCTGGTGAAGTGCAGACATTAGAGGGGGAATTGGTTCAAAGAGAAAAGTCTTGAGCTTTCCTTAAAATGATAAATGATATTTATCAAAAATCATTAGCAAATATTATCTATGAGGATAACTTTCCCAATAAGATCAGAAGGGAAGCAAGGAGACACATTATCATCACTATCATTCAATATTGACTAGAGATGCTAGCAATAGCAGTAAGAGAAGAAAAAGAAATTGAAGGAATTAGAATAGGCAATGAAGAAACAGAACTATCACTCTTTGCAGATGATGTGATGGTATACTTAGAGAATCAACTAAAAATGTTAAATAATTAACAACTTTAGCAAAGTTGTGGGATATAAAAATCATGTAAATCATCAGTATCTTTATATATTACCAACAAAGTCCAGCAGGAAGAGATAGAAAGAGAAATTCCATTTAAAGTAACTGTAGACAATATAAAATGCTTAGGAGTCTACCTGCCAAGACAAACTCAGGAATTATATGAATATGATTAGTAAAAAATAGAGTCAGATCTAAACGACTAGAGAAATATTAATTTTTCATGAGTAGGCCAAGCCAATATAATAAAAATGAAAATTATACCTAAATTAATTTACTTATTCAGTGCCATGCCAATCAAATTAACAAAAAAGAAATATTTTCTAGAGCTAAAAACAAAAGGTCAAGAATATCAAGGGAATCAATGGGAAAAAAATGTGAAGGAAGTTGACCTAGCAATACCAGATCTCAAACTGTATTACAAAGCAATAATCATCAAAACACTCTAGTACTGGCTAAGAAATAGATTGGTAGATCAGTGGAATAGATTAGGCACACAATACACAATAGTAACACACAGACCATAGTAATATACAGACCATGGTAATATAATGTTTGATAAACACAAAGACCTAAGTTTTTGGGACAAGAACTCACTTGGATAAAAATTGCTGGTAAAACTGGAAAGCAGTTTGGCAGAAACTAGGTAGAGACCAATATCTCATACCATATACCAAGACAAGGTTAGAATGGGCACATGATTTAGACATAAGGGGTAGTATCATAAGCAAATTAAGGGAGCATGGAATATCTCACCTGTCAGATCTATGGATGAGGGAAGGATTTAAAACCAAACAAGAGCTAGAGAGCATTATAGGATGTAAAATGGATAATTCTGATTACATTAAATTAAAAAGGTTTTACCCAATGCAGCCAAGATCAGAAGGAAAGCAGACAACTGGAGAAAATCTTTTTGCGGCAAGTTTCTCTGATAAAGGCCTCATTTCTCAAATATATAGAGAACTGAGTCAAATTTATAAGAATATGAGTCATTCCTCAATTGATAAATGGTCAAAGGATATGATCAGGTAATTTTCAGAAGAAGAAATCAAAGGTATTCATAGTCATATGAAAAAAAGCTCTCCACCATTATTTATTAGAGAAATGGACATTAAAACAACTCTGAGGTACCACCTCACACCTATCAGATTGGCTAATATGACAGAAAAGGAAAATGACAAATGTTGGTGGGAATGTGGAAAAATTGGGACACTAATGCACTGTTGGTGGAGTTGTGAACTGATCTAACCATTCTAGAGAGTAATTTGACACTATACCCAAAGAGATAAAACTGTGCATACCCTTTGACCAAGCAATACCACTGATAGGTCTGTATCCTGAAAAGATAAAAAAAAAGGAAAAGGACCTGTATGTACAAAAATATTAATAGCAGTCCCTTTTGTGGTGGCAAAGAATTGGAAATTGAGGGGAGGCCCATCAATTGGGGAATGAATGAACAAGTTGTGGTATATGATTGTGATGGAATATGATCAACATGAACTGATGCAAAGTGAAGTGAGCAGAACCAGGAGAACAGTGTACAAGTTACAGTAATATTGTATGATGATCAACTGTGAATGACTTCGCTATTCTCAGCAATTCAATGATCCAAGGCAATTTCAAAGGATTTATGATGAAAAATGCTATCAACCTCCAGAGGAAGAACTGATGGAGTTTGAATACAGATCAAAGCATAATTATTTTTACTTTTTTAATTTTTCTTGGGTTTTTTTGGTCTGTGTTTTCTTTCACAACATGGCTAATATGGAAATAGGCTTTACATGACTGCACATTTGCGATCTATATAAAATTGTTTCTTGTCTCAGATGGGGGAGGAAAAGGAAGAAGGAAGAGAATCTGGAACTAAAAATTTTGAAAAATGAATGTTAAAATTATTTTTACATGTAATTGGAAAAAATAAAATATAGTTTTTTTTAAAAAAGAGAAAAGTCTTCACTTCCTCTTTGCTTCTGTGTTTTGATTTGTTTGGCAAGTACCATTATGTTCACAGAGAGTGGAAGCTTTATTGTTATCAGGTCTAAGGTGCTGGCTTCTCTTTGGTCTTTTACCTAGTCTTAGGATTTCAGCATTTCAACAATATTGGATTGATATTGTGCAACTAAATGTAACTTTGGTAATTGAGAAAAATTCAAGTTGTATTTTTAGCGCCACCATGCCTATCCCATGCCCTCGTCCAGAGCATAACTCCTTTCCCAATGTTCATCCCCTAAAATAGGACAGAAAAGAACAGACATGTCAGAAAAAGAAAAGCAACCTTGGCTTCACCTCACTGCTAAATGGAGCCATCTCTTACCAGGAGACCCAGTGATTGAGGAGGTGGAGGAGGTGCTGACTTTTGAGGTCAATTTGGGACTCTTGACCTTCCCTCTGGGATGTGATGTTAATGATTTCAAAATGACGTATAAGTGCAAAGTGTTATTAATCTAGTTAAAGACTCTCAGAGAAGACTCTGAATAGCAGAGTACTATTTATGGTACCATTTCTCTTCATCCCCCACCCCAAAAGAGGCCCCTTTTGGCATAGTACAATGGAAAGGGCGCAGGATTTCTAATCAGAGGACGGGATTCCAATCCCATTTCTGTCACTAACTACCTGCATAACCTTGAACAAGTTATTCCAACTATCTACATCTTACTTTCTTTATTTGTAAAATGAGGGGGTTGTACTCTTTGACTTATAGTATGACTTCCAGTTCAGCTCTTTTCCAAGTGTTAAAAAAGGTTCAAATTAATAGCCTAGATCAGATGTGAGTAACCTGTGGGCTCCAGGCTCTTCAGAGAGCCTCAGTCTGCCCTTTCTAACATTCTCATTTCCATAAATACAAACTGGGATGTGGGTTTGTTTTCTCTATCAATATAGGCTTATGATTAAGTTGTGAAATTATTCTGGTTATTATGGGGAGTTACATAATACTTTAATTCCTTTTTATTTAAATACAAAAGTAATGGTTGTATCACAGTAACAAAACTCAATGAACTGTCCCATTCTCTCAAGTGGATCTCATGCTGTGCAGGAGAGTGCTATGAATCAACATTTTCACACATGACTTGAATCAAAAAAGTGCCTCAGTTATAGTTGACACTCACTCACTTGGAAGATGAACTGTAGTCAGAGGGAACAGTGCTGGAATCAAACATCAAGGTTTTTTTTGTGTTCAATAAACAGATGAAAGAAAGTCATTACATTTTTTTTGTTTCCACGTAAGATTTGAGTAAATATGCAGAAATGTAATTTGTATGTTTGCATGTGTATATGTGTTCCTTTTACAAATATGGTTTATAAAGAGAATGCAATTTTTTTCATTCATAAACTATTTATATAAACTACATATGTAAAAGCCCTTCCACTTTACTTAAACTTTAGCTTGACAGGCATTCCAAAAGTCACTGCAAGGCCTTCTGTTGAAGAAAATATTCCTTATATCTGACCCAGACCATGTCATCCTAACCTTTATTACTCTATAAATCGAATCATTAAACTTTAAGAATTTTCAGAATAAGTTCTGTGTGGATTCCCCTACTGGACTGGAGGAGGTCAGTGACAGAAAAAAAGATGCCATACATAGCATAATATTCATAGCTATAGTCTTTCAGGTAGCAAAAACAGATTGGGGGAAAAAAATCCAAACTGGAAAAAACAAAACAAAACAAAGTAAGTACCTATGAGCTGGAAATTGATTGAGCAAATTGACCTTCATGAATATAATGGATTGTAATTGTCGTGAATATGAAGAATTCAGAAAAATCCGGAAAGACTTTTATGAACGAATGCATTAAACACAATGATCATACTGATGTAAAGCCAAACGGCAGAACTCAAGCCACGTGATTACCAATCTTTACTCCAAGAGATTGAAGAAGGAACATCACTTTCTCCTCTTTGAAGAGTGGATGGACTGTGAAATCAGGTAACTCCCTATAATCTTCTATGCTTCAGTTTTATCATCTGGAAAGAGGTCACTGCCTAACAACCCCAGGATATTTGAAAGATCAGTTAGAAATGTTGAGAAGGTTTCTGTTCTAATGAAGAGATCTCTTCAAACAAGATATGGAAAAACATAATAAAACTCAAGATATGTAACTGCCTAGCACCTGGCTCCCATATAAATTTTTAAAAAAATGTATTCACAGGCATTTATTGAGTTCCTCTTATGAGTTACCCTATATTCAAGCACCTGGATAGAACAAATCTCTATATCTTTTTGAATTGATGTGCTTTTGAATCTTATATTATTAACTCCTTCTCTTATTTTGCCAGTAGGCAAGAACTTTAACAGGGTTGGGGAGAGGTGTGGTAGGGATATGAAAGGTAAGGGAAGCAAAGAAAAAGAAAAGAGAAACATGAGGATCGAGTTTAAGTGGCTTCTGTTGTCTAAATCCTCATAACTGAAGCCCTGAGTGAGGCATTTAAACATTTACTTGCAATGACTTTTGAGAGAGACAGAGAGAGACAGACACAGAGATGCAGAGAGTGATACAGAGAGAGACAAAAGACTGGGGAGAGGAAAGGAAGGGAAGAGAGGAAAGGAGAGACAGAGACAAAGGCAATTAGGGGTCAAGTGACTTGCCCAGGGTCACACAGCTAGGGTCACACACATCTGAGGCCATATTTGAACTCAGGTCTTCCATTTAGCCCAGGTAGCTAAATAGGGAGCTGCTGAGGACTGGCAGTTCTCGGCAGAATAATTGCGGGGGGGGGGGGGGGGGGAATAAAAGCTTTTTAAGTAACTACAATGTCAAAAGATTGATGCTATAAAAAACAAATAGAGACTGTTTTGAAAGCCTTTATATGCTCCAGGAACAGAACCTCATTCATTCTATAATTGTCCACATTGAATTCTCATTAACCAAGTACTGAAACTTTTAATACTTCATTAAATTTCAGCATATGAGAAATCACATCTGACCAGCAATGTAGTATTAATCACCGCTGCTGTGGCTTAAGGAGGACACCAACACTTTATATCTCTCTCACTAGTTGGTTGAGTAATTATGATAATCAAGCTTGGCTTGAAAAGATGAGAAAAAGTACCTCCTCCCTTTTTGTTGAGTATGTTATACTGAAGCTTCCTTTCATGTATGGGTTATACTGGGTGGACAGTGATGTCTCTTCCAACTTCCACTTCCTAAATTTCTGTAATTTTTTGCTAGAGGGTGGGGGATTATGGGTGCAGAGCACCACGTCTATTGTCAGTTTTGATTGATGTATTTATTTATTTATTTTTCCTGAATTGCTCCTCCCCACCCCCTTTCCTTTTTTTTCTTTGTATGGGGGCTCTCTGGGCAGGGGAGAAGAAGTGTCACGTTTAGAAATTAAAGCGATGAAAAAAAGATCGCAATCATTTTTTAAAAATAGGGTTTTGGTCATATTGCTTTAAATAAAAAAGGGTTGTCTTGTCCCTAAAAGAAATGTTAGTTTCCAAACTATACCTGAATCAGTCCCATGTAAAACTCATTCATCCCTTGGCACCAGATCCTTTTTCCCTTGTCCTTTTGGCACATCTCTCCTCCCTACCACCCCAAATTCCTGTTACTTTGCTTCCTAACCCTGGAACTATGTATGGGCTAGCTTCTTCTCAGGGAGCAGGGGAGAGCTCTGCTGACCTTTTCATATATATACTCAATATTCCCAACCCAGGGACTAAACACTCCAGTCTTCCCATACTTAGCTTGACTGCTCACCTACTGACATCAGAGTGTTAACTGCCAAACCTAAGGCCCTCTTGTTCCCCCATTTTAGTCTAATAGCTAGAAGCAATACTTTGGGGGTTGGTAGTACTAAGGTGGCTTGCCCCTTTCCCTCCAACTGAGATGGCATTCCTAAGTGAAGTTGGACAAGTAAAAAAGAAATCTTTGTCTGAGCTTCTCCTTGAAGATGGAGACCTTCCTTTTCCTGATTTTTTTCTCTTTCTCCTCTAACGTGCCCCCTGGCCCCCACCCCCACCCCCACCCTGCCGCACAGACAAACACTTCAATTTCTGCAGTGCCTTTGATCCTCACCATTAAGCCCTGTCAGGGCAATAGCATGCTCCCAGGTTCTGGGACAGTTGGTGGCTGTTTCTGCTTATTTTTGTTACAGTGCCACCTGATTCATCCCTATGCCGCTTTGCTAATCAGTCTGGCTATATTATTGTGCGATATGAAGTGGGAAAGCTTTGAGACCCAGAGAGGAAAGGCCCCTGTAGCTGGGCAAAATGCTCTGGCTGGAGTTCCTTTGGGGGGAAAACAGTCTGTCATCTTGCTTTTGTCTCCCAAGACTGCTAGAGAAAGGAGCCTGTCTTCTGCTGGGATCTGGGGAATGCGTTAAGCTTGTAAATATTTTCTCTTTCTCCATCCAGGCAGCCTTTGGGAACTGTGTTTACTATCTTAGACCAATATTCCTCCGTCCCACAAGAATCTGGATCTTAATCTATTTCTCTTCTCAAACACAAGCAGTTGGAGATCGTCCTCTTCAGAGCCAGTTAAGCGTGATTTAAAAAAAAAAATAAATCCTTAAGCTTCTCTACTGTGAGGCAGCTTGATGGGAGAAGCCCTGCATAGATTAGATTGGTCTAGAATGCCAGCGGCTTTCAGATTTTTGAACCGATTTGTCACAGTGGTTTCTGGGTTAAGCCCCAAAGATGCAAAGAAGGTGATTTCCTAGGAATTCCAAAGTTTCCAGTGGCCTGGGATTAGGGAGAGGCCTTCCCACCCACTGGGACATTCTTTGTTTCTACAGGACTATGATGCTTCGTCCACACCCTGGCTTTCTTGCCACTCTGCGCCACAAATGTGACAGCTAGTTTTTCTCTAGTACGAACTAAAACATCTTCATTTGAACCACTTCTAAGAGGTGGCATTATGGTAACCCCAATTTCAGTAGGATTCTTCCCTACTTTCCTCTACTTTTCTGCAAACCACATCTTCTTAGTCTTTTGTCTTTGGTTACATTCCTTTGATCAGTTGGTAATGAGAATTTTTTTCCCCTTCCGCTTTTCATCATATCCTTTGTGATTCCTTCCCACAGATGGTCAGAGTCAAGACAACTCCACATCAGGCTGGTTCTCTGAATTTGGGGCTCATAACAGATATTCGAATATGTTTTTGATTTTCATGTTGAGAGAGTGGTTTGGGATAATTGTTTCAGTCCTTTATTATCCTCTGCTTAAGGTCTCATAAACTCTCAGAGGACAGATACTTGATTGCTACGTGTTCTGTTAGGTGCTACATAAAACTTTGGGCTTAACTTTGACTGGTTAGAGACAAGATGTCATCCTAAATGTTTAAACTTGTCCTCTATATGACATGCTATCCTCGGACTGGTGGACGAAACCAGAGCACTTCTGGGTTCTAAAAGGTTGTCAAATGTCAGAAGCACACAGGCGGCCGATGAAAAATAACCGTTCGAATTAGCTGAAGTGCTGCCTGATTTTGGCTCTTGCAAAGGTATGAGAAAGGAGGATTTTTGACCAACAAAGCACTTCAGTCATCTCATCAACTTTTAGGTGTGTTGTCCAGAGACAGAGGAAGAGAAACTGCCTGAGGTGTTGCATGAATTTTACTTCTATTTTAAGATAGTACAGGAAAAGATGTCAGGAAAAGGAAGCTAGAGGGTGGGAACTTAATGGGTAAGGATGCCCGCTGAGGGTCTCTAACTGTGTGACTTCACCTGTTTCCCCTCAATGATTGTTGTAGTGGTAGCACAGAGTGATTAACATTTGGTGGGGAGGACGGGGAATTCATCTGAAAGTGGCCAGATGAGAGCTGTGAGCAAAAAGTTACAAAGATCTGGGTCAGGGCAAACTACGACATGACCAAAAAGCAGTTTCAATTAGCATTCTTCCAAATATGCCAGACGTTTGCCAATTCACAAGCCACATCAAGACGGCAACACTAAACAACTCGACAGGAGATGGAGGGTGGTGTTCATGCTGCAGGATGAATGAATCTGACTCCAAGTCTGACTTGTGTGTGTGACTTTGGGCAAATCATTTAATTACTCAAATCATTTAATTACTGAGACTCAAAGTCTCAGTTTCTTCATTTGCAAAATGGCAATGACAATAATCCCTGTCTCCATCAAAGGGTTGCTGTGAAGATCAAATAAGATAATGTTTTTGAAAGCATACTGAAGGAAATAAAGTGATCTATGCATGCCAAGTATTATTACCTCTCCCCCTACCTCTAACCTCCACCACCACAGTTGCCCTCACCATAGGCTTCCCATTCTCTCCCCAGGGTTAATTAACATTCAAAAGAGAGTTCCTTGGGTAATCAACCCAGCAAAGCTCAGTCTCTGGTTTTCCACTATCATTCTTAAAAATTACAGCTGATTCCACTTTAAAATATCAGTTCTACATTATTGACACAGACCATCTGTCTAAGTCAAGATTACTGACAAAATGTAGGCAGAATTCTCATACAATACATGCACTTTACAAGTTCTATTTTTTTTTTTATTTTGCATGTGTCTCATTTCTCCTACTAGTTCTTTACTTCTTTGAGGACAGGGAGGGGTATATTATTTATTTTTGTATTTCCTCCAACAAAGACAACATAGGTCTTTGCAATTTATAAAGAGTTGTGCAATAAATGAATAAACATATAGAAGCAGGCACATGCTATAAGGTTTAGTAATTGTTAGTAGATGGTTATGATCATCATGACCTTAAATGATTTAAAATGAGAAATTTTTGTTCCTTAAAAGAAAAAAAATATCCCGGAAAACCTTTCCTGCAACATGCTCTCCTGAACCAAACTGTCTGTGCACACATTAGTCATTGCTTGGGGGCTGAAAGAATTACGGAGTGTGAGGAAATTTTCAGGTTACTTGGATACCATGAAGTCAAGTATTCACCAACTACTGCTGTTCTGATGATTTATTCTGTTTCTAAATTCTTATTGGGCTTAGAGTCACTTTCACTCAGCTGAGTCTTCAACTCCCATCACGTGGGCTAGTTTTAGTTACTTAATCGGACTGTAAGTTTCCTGAGAGCAGGAAATTTGCCATCTAATCTTTACTTCTCCCATATCCCCATCATAATAATACCCATGTAAGTAGTTGTTCAACCCTCCCTTTTTCCTAACTTTTTTTTTTAATATTATCAAGGACACTCCCATCATCCTTGCAACCTAGGTATCATCCTTAACTCTTCCCTTGTTCACACCTATTCGGGGGGGGGGGGGGGGCCCATCCCCACCCTCCATATCCAATCTGTTGCTAAGGCCTGTGGATTTCACCTTTGCAAAGTCTCTTGAGTAACCCCCCCCTCCTTCTCTAATACTGTCACCACCCCGGTACAAGCCTTAATGACCTCATGCTTGGACTGTTGCAATAGTTATCCAGTTGGCCCTGCTGCCACAAGTCTCTCTCCACTACAGTTTATCCTTCACTCAGTTGTCAAAGTGATCTTTCTAAAGCACCAGCCTGACCAAGTCACACGTCTCCCACTCCATAAACTCCAATGGTTCTCTATTACCTCCAGACCCAAATATCAAGTCTCCTGTTTGGTGTTCAAAGTCCCTGCCCCTCCCTACCTTTCCAGTTTTCTTACACCTTACTCTGTGACACAGATCTCCTTGCTGTTCGTCCCACAAGACCCTCTATCTCCAGACTCCAGGCATTTTCACTGGCTGACTCCCTTGCCTGGATGCCCTCCTTCCTCATCTTCACCTCCCTGCTTCCTTCAAGGGCCAGCTAAAATCTTACCTTCTACAGGAAGCATTTCCTAATAATAGTCCCTTCCCTCAGTTAATTAGCTCCAATTTGTCCTGTATATGGCTTGTTTGTTCATAGTTATTTACATTATTTCCCCATTATCCTGTGAGCTTCTTGATACCAGGAACTTTCTTTTGCCTTTCTTTGCATCTCCAGTGCTTAGCACAGTGCCTGGCACATAGTAGATGCTTAATAAATGTTTGTCGATTGACAATGATTCAATAGGGCAGCTAGGTGGTATAGTGGATAGAGCACTGGGCCTGGAGTCAGGAGGACCTGAGTTCAAATCTTGCTTCAGACACTTCCTAGCTGTGTGACCCTGGGCAAGTCAGTTAACCCTGTTTGCCTTAATTTCTTCTTCTGGAGAAGGAAATAGCAAACCATTCCAGTATCTTTGCCAAGAATACCCCAAATGGGATCACAAAATGTCAGACGTGACTAAACAAATGATTCAATAAATGCCGGTGGATTGTTTGTAAATTTAGTAAATTATCATTGTATCAAGATGGCATCTTATCCACTCACCTTCCAAAAAGCAAAATCAAGACTTAAAAACTAATATGACTTGAATATGGCTTACCTTTTGTAGCTCCCCAAATCCTATTGGATTTAATGAGGTTAGATTTCACTGGGCAGAAATGATTCCCAGAACTAATCCCAGAAAGGTGGATATGGTGATAATTGCACTGTGATCAGGTGACCTAGGCAGGCAGTAGAGAGAGAAGCATCCTTATATTCAAACCTTCCACTGTAGACCAAGTCGGTCCCTATTGCAACAGACATTCCAAAAGGAAAAGCTGTATTCTGGCATCTTGAAGCCTGTAGTTTCTTCTAATCCAGGGCTTTTAGCTTTTTTGTGTCATGGACTTGTTTGGCCATCTGAGAAAGACTTGGCTGCTTTAGCAAACAAGTGTTGTCGTTTTAAATCATAATTGAAGGAAATGCTAAATTTCAGTTAGAGGTTAGGAAAAATGAAGATGTAATTTTTTTTTCCGATCCAAATTCATGGAATGCCTGATATCTATACACAGAACCCTTGAGAGTTTATGGACCCTCAATTAGTTAAAATCACCATAAACACATACTTGAATTATCCTTATGTGGTGTTGTGACTCTAAGCTTTCTATCCTCAGTTCTTAAGCGTTTAGTGTAATCCAACATTTCTTGGACGAATTGGAGCCGACTAACAGTTTTGAGTTATCAGGGAGAGGGGGAAGAAGGTACTAGCAATCTGGCCCACCTCAAAAAAATGTCACTTTGGTGACATTTGTTGTGCTGTGTTGGCTTTCTGGTGTGCCCTTCATGTGCAGATGTGGTGGGCTTCTTTTTGGGAATGGTTTCTGCTTAAGGTAAGTTAGCTTGGGGGAAGGGGCTTGAAGAGGTGTATGTGTGGGGGGAGGGATTTAAGAAAGATGTGTGGGAGGAGGAGGAAGAAAGAGTGAGGAGCAGTTGGGTGGGTCCAGCAACAAAATATGACTTTCATTCTTGACTTGGGACAGCAGCTGGACATATGCAGATTTGCCTAGTGACACTTTGTTGTTATGACAACTGTTTTTGACAAGACAAAGTAACTCCAAACAGGGGTCCAAAGTGTGAGTGACAGATCAGAGCTGATCCTAAATAGGAGAAAGCCTCATGCTGTTGATGTTAAGCTTCAGTCTGCCTCCACTTTGACAGAGTTATAGCTCTTTCATCTCCAAATCCTGCCTATTTCAAGGGTCCTTTGGATTTTAGAAACACTTGTGGTTTTTTTTTTCTCCCTTTTGTTTTGTTTGTCAAATTGTGGCTGAAAGTCAGAGTTACACTGTTAATGTTGGGATCAAAACAAATCAAGAAATCTTTATGTGTAGTAAAGGGGAGATGCTGTTTTATGCACTGAAGTGAATACATTTTAATGTAAATAGTCACTAAGGAAGTTTAGTTGTTTGTATTGTTGTTTAATGTTGTTTCTACTAAAACATTTCATAAAGAATGCACTGACTGGCTCCAGAGTGGGCTTGATTTTCTTAAGCAGTTAGTGTTACTACTCATGCTTAATTTTGATGTACATTAATAGGCTTAAGATGAACTTACAGTTCAGAAACCAGTATCTTATGTTTGGTAATCAAGCTCTGCTATCATTCCAAGCATTCTGAATTTCCTTAATATATAACTTTAATTCAATTACTCAATTTAATTGGGTAAAAATCTTTATCTCAAAATGTATTGTAGTCGTTTTGTTTCTACTGTTGGTGTAAGTTGCTCTTTTTCTATTTTAACCTCTGACTCAACTTCTTGTCTTCTGAGGGTCTATCTCAATCTCCCTCTGCTCTCCTTTTCCTTCTTTGCTGCTGTTTTTTTGTTTCACTTTTCTTTCCCCTCTCCTTTGTTTTCATTACCCTGGTTCCCTACTGCTTCAGGTCTTCTATTCCCTTAACTCTTCCCAGGAGGTAACGAGTGTTTCTGTCTTTTAGAATGATACCAATCCAAACTTCATTACTGGGTCTAGAATAGGAAGTGGGCACAGTACCTGCTATGTAACCTAGAAGACGAGCTGGTGGGTCCACAGGAGCTGGGGTATTGTGTCCACTATATCAGATTATCATGTATTATCCAAGATTCATTCTGAGGAGCTTGGCCTTTGGGGTGTATGTGTGTGAAAGGATGAGAATGGGAGGGGGGGATAAGCTCCCTGTTCTCACATTCTTTGGCTCATTAAGTATCCAACCAGTACCCTGGGAGAAAATTGCTAAGATCTAGACCTAGGGTTTCTTCAAAAGGGGAAGTAGAAAGGTACTTATTGTATAATATGCCTCAAGTATGGGACAGGTAATTTATTACTATACACAAATGCTAAACAAAGGCCACTCACAAGTGTGCATTTGACAAAAAAACAAACTTAAAACAGGATTCAGTAATTTGATTTATAACTGTTACAATGCACTGGGAGGTTGACATAAATCTCATCGGAGTATAAAGCAATATGTAGGAATAATAATTATATACTTTATGTTTCATCCATGGGGCAGCTAGGTGGCGTAGTTGATAGAGTGCTAGGACTGGGGTCAAGAAGACTCATCTTCATAATTTCAAATCTATCTTCAGACACTAGCCATGTGACCCTGGGCAAGTCACTTAACCCTGTTTGCCTTGGTTTCCTCATCTGTAAAATGAGTTGGAGAAGGAAATAGAAAACCACTCCAATCTCTTTGTTAAGAAAATCCCAAATGGGGTCACTAAGAGTCAGTCATGACTGAAAATGACTGAACAACAACAACAAAATGTTTCATCTGGACTTTGTGCTGTCCAAGCAAGACCTGATAAATGCTGTTAAAATTGCTAGGTTTAGGCTGAAGTTCTTGTTGGTGGCAGTCCTCTCTGATGAAGAAGCTTCTTCTGCCACCAGATAGCTCCAACCTGTTGGGACCTAGGGCATCATCACATGACTGAAAGTTGGTCCCAAAACACACACATGGTTGAATAGGACCAGGAAGGGCAATTCCAAGCATGCTCTGGAGGTAGAGGTGAGGGGCTGCTATATCTTCATTCCCCTGACTCTGGTGACCAGTGTTGCTGTCTTTTAAACTAGACTTTGTCCTCTGTTCTTTCTCATTCTAGCACCTCACACTGACTTATGCCTGAGAATCCAACAACTACCTTTCTGGCTTCCTTTAAGAGGCAGTGAGGTATAAAAGGCAGGAAGAATGTTGGCTTTTGAGGTAGAAAACCTTAATTGGAATCCTGGCTCTGCCATTTGCTTAGATGTGAAAGAAAAGAAAGCTTTAAATGGGCAGAGATAGGAGGGAGTCCATTCCAGGCCTGGGAATTGGCCACTCAGAGATGAAAAACCTCAGGAAGGGCTGATGTTGATTGGTTAGAACAGAGAGTGCATGAAGGAGAGTAATGTGAAATAAACTCAAAAGAGTCATTTGGGATCAACTGTAGAGGACCTTACACACCAGGCCAAGGAGTTTGTTTTTTAATCTGACAAGTATGGAGCCACTAAAGGTTTGTGGACAGAGGCATGACATGATCACACCTGAGTTTTAGGAAGATGATGTTGGCAGCTAAGTGAGGGACAAACTGGAGAGGAGAGAGGAGATACACAGGGAGCCCAATTAGGAGGCTCTGATAATAGTCCAGGTGAAAGGTGATGTGGGTCTGAATTAGAGTGGTGGCAGTTTGAGTGGAGAGGAGACAGACATGAGAGATGGGTAGAGGTAGAATCTACAAAATTGATTAGCTATCAATTGATCAATAAGTATTTATTAAGATGCTCCTGTGTATTAACTAGAAATTGTGTTAGGGACTGGGGATACAAATTTTAAAAATGAAACAATCCCTACTTTAGAGAAGTTTACACTTTAGGGATGGGAGAACAACAAGTAAATGGGGGAGGGGAGAGGAAAGGGAGAGGGAAGTATTAAAGGTAACTCTGAGGATGGTGGTGGCCTCAACAGAAATAGGGAAATTTGGGAGAGACACTGATTTATGGGAGAAGGTGATAAATTTGGATTTGGACATGTGGAATTTGAGAGTTAAAGGGACATCCATGTGGAGGTATCCAACAAGCACTTGGAGATAGCAGAATATACTTTAGGGGAGATTGAGGTTGAATATATAGCTATGGGAGTCATCTGCATGGAGGTAACTATTGAACTAATGGGATAATCTCTGAGGGAGAGAGAAAAAAAGAGAGAGACAGAGAGACAGAGACAGACAAATACAGAGTCAGAAAGATAGTGACAGAGGAAGAAGAAACAAGGTAATAAGAGAGGACTTTGGGCAAAACCACCCTTATGGGATAGGAGTAAGATGAAAAAGCAGCTCAATCTCTGAAAAGCAGGAAGTGAAGGCATCTGCTGAGAAAGAAGAGGGACTGGGGAAGAAATTAGGGACCAAAATAGAGAGGTTTCTAATGGCTACAGAGGGAAGTGTGATAGAGAGTCAATCAGAAATAAATAAAAGGATTTCCATGCAGCAGAAGCCACTTAAAGTGAAATAACATCTATTGGCATTAAACTCGATCAACATACTCTTGTGATTTCTTCTTAGGATATACAGCAACTCAAGAGTTAGAATGGAGTAGGCTGAAGGTGGAGGCGGTCAGGATTGAAGATTAGAAGGTCATAAACAGTGGAAAGACAATGAGGTGAAGGATTTAAGGGAGGGGGACAATGCCTCCTTGAGCTGGCTAAGTCTAGGATTGAGACTGAGAAGGAAAAGAAGGAAGATCAAAACAAGTGTTATGGACCACAAGAACAGGGAGGGGATTGAATCAAGGGACAAGTGATTGTGGGTTTAGCAGTCATGGAGAAGTAATAGCAGGTTCCAGAGCGTGGCAATGGGGCAGGTAGAAGGGTAGGAGATTATGATCAGAGTTAGTAATTTTAGAGTTAGATCAGTGGTGAGGGCTCCGGTGTGAACATCCTTGTGGGAGGCTGAGATAGAGTGGATATGGAAGTCAGGGCAGTGAATTCATGAACTGGGTGGTTTAGGCCATTAGAGAGACCACTGAGGTAAGTACTCCTCTCTTTGTAATTGCTGACTTTCTGTAGATTGTGGTAAGCATAACACTGCTGGATTCAAGGCATTCTGTTTCTTTTCAAAAGTCCAAAGAAGAACCAGAAATTTAATTAAAGGACAAATAAACTGTTTCAAGAAGTGTTGCTGCTTCCTACCTCCAATCCAGGGCTCTCATCACTTAACCACAAAACAACAACAACAGTCAATCATTACTTGTGCAGACCGCTAATATTAAATATTTATTAACTGGAGTTCCATCTTCCTTCTGGGTGATATAGCAGAACTTGAAGGCCCAGAGAAAGAGAGAACAAATTGGGAATGATCCAAGATGCAAAAGATCTTTGGTCATCTTAGGATAAAGTCATCATTTTTGCTGCTGATATAACCATCACATGGCTTGTTGAGAGGGTGGGAGTGGGGGGTTCTAGCTGCCATTTCAAAGAACTTCTCTGAGACTCCTTCTTTCCTCCCCCACCCCACCTCCTAGTCTTTCATATGCTCCAACTTGCTGCTCCTTAATCATGAATCTGCTTTTAATAAATTATGAGGAAAATAGATTTGGACCCTCAGATTAATTGGACATATTTTTAGATCTGTATTCAACTATATTAAATGAGTTCTCCTCTTTCTAAGAGAAGCAAAGGGAAAAAAATCAGAGGATCATAGTTTGGAAATAGAAGAAACCATGGAGGTTAGCAAGTTCATGATGCATTTTGGAGAATTTTGCTTGCTTTTCAGAATCCAGAAAGGATAGGACAGTAGATTGGATCTTCCGATTTCCTGAATGCTACACTGAAATAGAGACTCTTTAGTAACATTTGGGTCATAGGAGATGTGGTACAGTGGAAAGAGAACTGGATCTGAATTGAACTTCTGATTTTTACCACCTGTATAAGCTTGGGCAAATTACATACCTCCTCTGGCCTCAGTTTCCACAACTGTAAAATGGAGGGGTTAGGAAAGATGGCTTGTGAGATCCCTTCGAGCCCTAAGTCTGTGATTGTATAAATATACTCTCTGAATCCTCTGCTTGGAGCCTGCCTGCTTAGCTATCCTTGGCAGGATCATAATTATCAACAGACAGTGGAGGAGCATAATGATTTACTCCTTTCCCGCCCAGCTCTAGCCGGAACAAGAAATCTAAAGAAAGGAGGCAGAGCAGCATTTTCTTGCTGATGGGGCAGGCTCCCCTCGATTGAAAACTTCACTTGTACATTGTAAAGGGAGGGGGAAAGCACCTCCGCTGACCTCTGACCTGGCGCAGAGCTTGGAATGAAGGTAACATGAAGCCCTTTATCTTCAGAAGGTGAGGAGCAGGCATGGATTCAAACAACACAGAGTCTATCTAGGAACCAGCTGTGTGACCCAACCAAATGTGGGAGACCCAGAGGTCTCACAGAGTCATAATGTAGGGTTGAAAGGGACCCCTAACACAATGGAATTCAACTCTCCACATCTTACACATGAAGTCACTGCTAAGTGTCTTAAGTAGAATTTGAATTTAGGTCTTTCTGACAAGTTCAGGGCTTAATGCACTCTTCCACTTAGCTGCCTATCCTGAGCCTAGTGCTCTCTTCCTCTTTCTTTCCTTTCCCCTCTTTTCCTTTCTCCATCTCTTTATCTCCTTCTTTATCTCCCTCTCTCTCCTTTCCCCCTTTCCCTTCCTCTTCCTCCCCTGCCTTTTATCCTCCCTTCCCTTCTCTTCTCTCACCTCCCTTTCCTTTCTCTCCCTTCCTTCTCTTCTCTATCCTTCCTTTGTTCCTTCCTTCCTTCCTTCGTTCCTTCCTCCCTCCCTTCCTTCCTTCCCTTTCCTTCCTCCTCCCTCCCTTC
>NW_020954611.1:2313873-2425299 GCF_900497805.2 Vombatus ursinus | reverse complement strand
TCCTCCCTCCCTTCCTTCCTTCCCTTTCCTTCCTCCTCCCTCCCTTCCTCTCTCTCTTCTTTCCTTCTTCCCTTCCCTTCTCTTTTCTTCCCCCCTCCTTCCCTCTCTCTCCTTTTCATTCCCTTTTTCTCTTCCTCCCCTCTCTTTTATCCCCACTTTCCTTCTCTTCTCTTCCCTCCCCTTCTTTTCTTTCCCTTCCTTCTCTTCCCTACCCTTTCCTTCCCTTCCTTTCTCTTCCCCCCCACTCCTTCCCTCTTTCTCCCTTTCATCCCCTCTTTCTCTTTCTCCCCTCCCTTTCTTAGTGAGCTGCAATGCTTCTGCCTCTCTTTCTTGGCTCCCTTCCTGGTGGGGAGCAGCAATTGGCAGCAGATATGAGTTATACACAAATAACTATAAAGCTCGATCAAATCAGATATGATGAGATCAAAGTGCCCTGTCAGGTCTGAGAGAGAATCATTTCTGACTAATGGGGTCGAGCAACAGTTGGTGGGAGAGGTGTCATTTGAGCTAGGATTTACGAGAAGGGGCATTCAACAGGAGGAGAAGAGAGGGGAAGAGGGCATTCTAGGAGGGTCTGGAGACTGTGTCCAGTCTAGTTGGATGATAGTGCATACATGCTTGTGTTTGTGTGTGTGTGGGGGTGGTTAGTGTATTCAGGTTATCTGGGTTTAGGGCTACAACGCACTTGCTCCTAGGTGACATAGTGGACAGAGCACTGTGCCTGAAATCAGGAAGACCCAAGTTCAGATCCAGCCCCCAACATTTACTAGTTGTGTGACCTTGGGCAAGTCATTTAACTTTTGCCTGCCTCAGTTTCCTTAACTGTTAAATGGGGATGATAATAATAGCACCTACATTCCAGGGTTGTTGTGAGGATCAAATGAGCTAATATTTATAAAACACAGTAGGCACTAAATATTTGTTTCCCAACCCCTCCTCCCACCTTTCCATCTTCCAGCTCTTCCCCAACCCCAAAGTCAGGACTCTGAAAAGTTGCTGCCACTTCTTGCTCACCCTTCTGGTAGAACAGAAGATGCCAGGTTAAGGGAAGTGAGTCCAAAAGGACACCGTCAAGTCCTCAACTGTGAGAGAACCTGAAGAGACCTGCCAGGCAGGAAGAAGAAGGAAACTGGTCGAGTCAGCCAAGGTGCTCCCAAGTATCCCTTGGAAGAAGTCTAAGATCAGCCAGAAATGAAGATGGAATACAATCATGGGATTGGGGCAGAAGGAGGGTCAAGGAAGAGGCAGGAAGAGATAGAGCCAGGGTCAAAGGATAAACCAAAGAGGAAGGTCTCAAGGACAAAGCCCAGGGAACAGTTGGCATCCAGCTTCAGCAAAGGCAAGTCTGACTCTTCCACCCTTTGGAGCAGCAGCAATATCCTATTATTGTTCAAAGGCGGCTGGGATTTAAATGATCTTTTTAACAAGGGATCCATATGGAGCCTAACACCCTCTATGGGGCTCCCTACCACACAGCCTGTACCCCAGACATTTCCTTGGCTCTTTCTCTCCCTGCATTCCCTCAGATCTCTGCTCTCTAAACTAGGTTCAAACTATTTCTGATATATCATAGAACATTTTTTGGGACCCAAAAACTATTGATAGATCCCATAAATACATGTAAGGGAGAGAAGACTGAATCTAGGAGGAGAGATAAGGCCCTCCGATAAAGGGTCATTGAGGAAATTTCAGAGCAAAATGTAAGAAACTGTGTGTACTTTTCATACAGAAAATCTGCTGTACAGATTAAGTAATTTGATGTGTAATTTTGTATTTAATATTTTTGAAGGCAAATATCACTAACGTTGGAATTTTTCATGGAGCCCTATTTAGTTGTTCTTGCAAGGAATGCTAGATTCACAGAATAAAATTTAGAAATCCTAAACTTTTCCCAGAAAACAATCCCTTCACACATGTATTAGTCCATTGAGAAATGACTTCAATAAGAAGAAGAATTCCAGGCACTATTGGGAGGGGGGAGGAGAGTGGGAAGATGTTGGGGAGGGTGGGATTATGGGTGCATTAAGGGGGCTGATTATGCCCCTTACAAAAGGTCTTTTGTAAACAGCTACCTGGAGCAGAACCAGGAGAACCTTGTACACAGTGACAGCAACATTGTGTGATGACCAGCTTTGATAGACTTGGCTCTTTTCAGCAATGCAATGGTCTAGGACAATTCCAAAGTACTCATGATGAAAAATGCTATCCACATTCAGAGAAAGAACTATGGAGTCTGAATGCAGATCGAAGCATACTATTTTCTCTCTTTTTTTCTTTCGAGTGGTTTTTCCCTTTTGTTCTGATTCTTTTTTCACAACATGACTAATGAGGGAATATGTTTAATATGAATGTACATGTATAGCCTATATCAGATTGCTTGCCATCTTGGGGAAGGGGGAGGGGAGGGAGGGAGAGAAAGAAAAAAACATTTGGAACTCAAAATCTTATAAAAGTGAATGTTGAAAACTATCTTTACATGTAATTGGAAAAAATAAAATACTATTAAGTGGAATTAAAAAAAATAAACAGTAACCTTCTTGGCTGAGAATATGAATGCTGCTTTCTCATCTATACCTGAGACACATGATTTTTGTTGGAGTGGGAACTCCCTCCCCCAAGCAGATTGTGACTCATTTGGAATTTAAAAATCTTAGAGTATTGCTTGAAGCTTGGAGGACATAAGTGAATGGCCTCTGGTCACCCAGCAAGTAAGACTCAGAGACAGAATTTGAAGCTAGGTCTTATTTCTTCCACTACAAGCATCCCATCCTGCCTTCCTCCTCCATAGTCTTCATCAAATCTCCCTCCTTCCCCACAATGGATGCTCTTGGAAGGGAGAAATTTTTGTTTCTTTATTTATTTCTGTTTAGGCTATGCTAGCCACAAACATTGAGGAACCCAAGAAATACCTTTGCTCATAAGCTTAGAGTTGCCTCTGTATCCTCGGCTCAGTATACGGGCAGAAATCTTGGGCAGGTGGGAGTCAAAGTGCTCATAAAAGTTAAATGTAATTATACCTTAAATACCCATAAAGGAGGCGGGTTTTGTTTAAGCCTTTCAGGTGTGTTAGTGTTCATTCCAGAGCAGTGTATGAGTTCATAACTTTTCAATGCAGTCATTCTTCTGAATAAAACCTTACCTTTACTCCTCTTGGGAAGAATCCAACTTGCGGACAGCTCTAAAAGAGAAGGGAAAGAAAAAAAAAAACCTGATTTTGCCACCTGCTCCTGCATCCTCGCTAAAGTAATTAGCCACGGCTTGGAAGACTTTTCGGTTCCACCCAAATTGCACTATTGTTCAACATACTCACAATCAGACTCATTTTGAGAAACTCCTTTGAATAAGTGATTGTTTCAGCTATAGAGTCCTGGAAAACTGGGAGCATTTAGAAAGCCAGACTGTAGTAACAGGGCTTTGAAACTTGCTTTCTTGAAACCAGACCTTCAACACTTTCTGTCTCATTTCTTCATCTTCTAAATGTATTTGCTCACCAACAATATTATTTCATAGAACCACCAGATGACAGCATTGGAGGGGACCTCAATGGCCATCCAACCCAACCCATGCACAAGAAAGAATCTCTCCTAAAAAACCAAAAACAACAACAACAACAAAAACCCCAAAACAAACAACCCCCCCCAAAAAAAACACTGGTCTCTATTTGTGAGTCTGCAATGAGAGAGAATCCACTACATTTCTGAAGCATCAGAGTCTAGTTCTGGACAACTCTAACTGTGAGGAAGTCCTTTTTTCCTACATCAAATCCAGATTTGCTTCTTTGTGATTTCCATACATTGTTGTCGCTTCTGAGCTGGGGTGATGGGTGAGTACTGAACATAACAGGGTAATGCCTCCTCTGCCTCATGGGATAATTGGCACATTCTCCCTTAGCTCTATTCTTCAGGCTACATCTCCAATTCCTTCAACCAAGTCTTATATGCATGAACTCTGAGCTCTTTACCATCCTGGTTTTAGTTGTTCAGTCGTTTCAGTCGTGTCTGACTCTCCAAGATCCCATTTAGGGTTTTCTTGGCAAAGATACTGGAGTGACTTGCCATTTCCTCCTCCTGTTCATTTTACAAATGAGGAAACTGAGGTAAACAGTATTAAATGATTTGTCCAGAGTCACACAGCTAGTTCAAGATTTGAACTCATGAAGACGTTTTCTTGACTCTAGACTCAGAGCTCTACCCACTTGGCCACCTGGCTGCCCTTCCAGGCACATGGTAAGCACTTAATAATTGCTCTATATGTCTGTCTTTCTATCTATCCATCTACCTATCTATGGCTGTCTATCATTTATTTTAATTCATGCCCTTTTTTCATATGTCCTTTGTTCCAGATAATTTGGCTGATTTGCTAGTTCCCTAACACAGCATCCCCTCTTCTGCCTTCTTTCATGCCTTTGCCTAGGCTGTCCTCCATCCCTGAAATTCACTCCTTCCTCACCTCTGTCTCCCAGAAACCTTAGTTTCCTTCATTCTCCACCTTCTGAGGGATGCCCATCTCAATTCTTTTGTATCATATATGTATGTTGTATTCCCTCAATGGAATGTAAGCCCCATGATGGCAGGATGGGGGTGGGGTGGGCATTGTTTGTTTTATCTCCAGCACCTACCATAGTGTCTTGTACTTAATAGGCATTTAATAAATTATTGTTGAATAGAATTACATTGAATTTGCAGGAGAAAGAGTGTCAATTTGAAACACTAGCCTAGAAATTCTCTTTTGGAGCTGCTTTGTAAAAGAAACCTTTAAATTTCCTACTGAATAAAAATAGAGGACCCTGGCCCAGTCTGCTGTTTGTGACCCTGAGGATTCTGTATGTAGATATGCCTTATTTTAACATAATTTCAGAGGTGTTTACCGCAGAGAGCATTAGCTCTCCCGGATGCATTAGCTGTGTTCCAATATATCTGTCACAGGCAAGCAATCAGTCTGTAGACCATAAAATTCAAAGCTGGCAAAATGTATCTCTGATCTCAAAGTTGTCAGAATACCTCTCCCCCCCAACCATGCATGTACACACACACACACACTCACACATTTCTTCTCATGGAAAGAGTATCAGAGCTTATACAATATTCCCTTCTGTTACTCTCAAATATTCACTTTTGGGTAGATTTTATAGCTGATGGAACGAGTAGAATTTCCATTCAGCAGCTCGATGAGGCATGATTAAGATAGTGACCTGGTTGCTGAGATTGAGTAGAAAGCATGGATTACAATACAGTGTGGGAGAGGGGACAGAGTGCTGGAATTGGGGTCAGGAAGACCTGGGTTCAAAACACATGGGCAAGTGACATCTCCAAGCCTCAGTTTCCTTTATTTTTAAAATAGTAATGATACCATTAACTTAAACCTATCTATGTAACTTACACCTATTATACCTCATGGATAGTTCTTACTACACCTGAGAGGCAGTATGGTACAGCCTTGGGGTCAAGAAGACCTGTGTTCAAATCTTATCCCTGACATATACTGGCTGCAGGACCCTAAGCAAGTTATTTAGTCTTTCACTGTCCTAGACAACTCCCTACAACTGTAGGTTGTAGGGAAGGTGCCAACTTGCATCAGTAGAAGGAATCCTCATACAGGAGTTAGTTCCATATACCACGAATTTCATTCACAGGTCTGGCCCCATCCCTTGTATTTACCTATTGAGGCTTAAGTGAGGCCCAAATCAGAGAATGCAGAATTTTGTGAGCTTTCAATTGCTACATATATGTTGGCTATTGCTGTTTTGTTGCAAAAGAGTCATTTTGGAACCTACAAAGTTACAGCCCAAATTCATTTTGCTTTCTTTGTTTGCAAAGCTTCGGGGTCAACACTCAACAACGTTAATGAAAAGCTTAAGACCTCTGCCAGTCCGCAGAAGAGCTTTTATCCACTAGCTGACAGTCTTGTGTCTCATCTACAGGGCTGCCAGCACGGCTTTGGAGAAAGTCGGTTTTTGTGAGGGTTTTTGGTTTGGACCTGTGATTTCATTGGTGTCGGGAGCCATGGATGAGCAAATCCCCTCAACCAATGCAGATCAGCTGCTGTTCTGAAAGGTAGCATCTTGGAGATGTCTGAAGGAAATGTTGCTCGGTTGTTATCAACTCTTTGTCACCCCGCTTAGGGTTTTCTTGGCAAAGATAACTGGAGAAGTTTGCTAATGAGAGTTTTGTCAAATGTATTGCTTCAGGCCACAAATTTACATCTGCAGAGACAGGATTTGAACCCCATTTTTTCTGACTCCAGGGCAGTTGTCTATCCAGCATGACTCACAGTTTCTTATGGAAGAAGTGGTGATCCAGCCTCTGAAAGATCGAAGCTCCTATTTGGGTGCTGAGTTGCATAAGATTTACAGTTAAGACTCATTTTATATACCACGAATGTTAACAAATGTTGGCGTTTTCTAAATTTGGCAACATGGTGCTTGGTGCCACTTTAACAGTTACTTGAGAAATACACTGAAGGTTGTATCAGAAGAGGAGTGTCCTGGTGGCTAGAGAGCTGGAAGAGCTGAGTTCAAATTTTGCCATAGACACTAGCTATATAACCCTAGAGAAATCATTTAATCTTGTGATTATCAAATTAGAAAACATGTAAAATGCTTTGCAAACCTTACAATGCTACATAAATGCTGGTAGTTGTAGTTGTAATAGTAGTGATGGTAATAGTAGTAGTTGCTTGATAAATATTTGTTGAATGAATGGAAGTGTTTTGCATAGCTATAATTATTAGGAAGTTTTTCCTGACATCAAGCCTGGCTTCCCTGCCATCTCTTCACTATACTCCTTGCTCTCCAGCCATCCTTGTATTCCACACTTGAGTATTCAATTCTGCTAAGTAAGCTTTCACTTTATCTTGTGGAGGCTCAAGCCTCCACACCATTCATTCCCAGCCTTCTCACAAAGCTATCTAGTGTCTACCTTCAATGTCCTCCCCCATTCCAATTCCTCTTTTAAAAATTTTTAAATTTATTATTTTATTTTAAACATACTTCTCTTTTTAAATTTTGAGTTCCAAATTTTCTCCCTCCCACCCCCTCCTTCCAATGCTTCTTTATAAATCGATCCCCCCACCCTATTGGAATGAAAGCCCCTTGAGGACAGGGACTGTCTTGTTATCCCCAGTGCCAGGCACACTGTCAGTGCCTGATAAGTGCTCGGTCTATTTGATCCTGATTTTAGTCAAATCACTTCTCTTCCCAGGGCTGATGTTCAATTTGCAAAAGGTGAATAGGGATCCGATGGTTAGAAAATGTTTTGCAGAGGGAAAAAACATTGAATTTGCTCTATCCTCCCAGAATTCAAGTCTTTTCCTTGAGGTTCGTGTGAGAGAAATCAGGCCCTATAATCAAGAGTTGATCAGGGAATCCTTCAAGCTTGGGGAGAATCTGGTACCCTTTGTTCAGCTGTAGGCTATCTATCACAAGAGTAAATCACATATAATTGAAATCCATGGATAATCCCCAAACCTTCTTTGAACTAATAGTTTCAATCTTTTGCCCCTAAGAAGGAGCTTAATGAGTGTATTAGAACCTAATTCCTTCAGTCCTCCCCTAACCATTCTCCTACAGAGGTGCTAAAGCATATGAAAGGCTGGAGAAGAGAGTGGGGAAAAGCAAAAGGCAGGAGGGTAAGCCCTAAGTGGGACAATCAGCCCTTGGATTAATCAAGAGATGCCTCTCCTATTTGGCATGATTAGCATTCCTCAGAGCTTAATTCCCTGAGTTGGTTTCTGCTCCACAGTGAAGCTGACTGCAAGCCGATTACGGTCTCAATGGTAGAGTGAGTTAACATCCGAAGGAAGCTTTATGGCTTCCATCCGAGAAAAAACCAGGTGTTCCACAAAGAATTCTCCCATTCGCCTTATGATGAATTCCTGTTTGACAGAAAGCCAGCAGACCTGAAGCTACAGTAGGGAGTGGCTGTTACCAGCCATGATGCAAAACTAATAGAGTTCTTCAAGTCTATTCAATGAATAATAGCAGAAGGATTTTGTTTTTGTTCTAGGTTTTTTAAAGCAAAGATCACCGTAGCGTCGGCTGTTCAGGAGCGCCTTATTCTAACCAGGCTCGGGCTGCCGGTGGCTGGCTTCATTGAGATTCAGGTGGAACGATTCGCCCCTGCCTCCTGTACGCCTCTCCTTGTGGGCAGAAGGGTGCAGCCATTGTTTACAGACCTATTTACACCTTTTCTCAGAAGATACAAGACCGAAGTGTTCCCAACAAGCCGAAACACAGATGTGCTTGCCGTTTCATGTCTTGGATGCTGTAAAAGTCACAGATGCATCAAAGGTTTCGGGTTGTTCTTTCACGCTTGTGATGGGATGTTGCTACATGTTAGTAATTAAGGATGCCCCAAGGGCAGGTCTGGGGAGGACAAATTGTTCGCGTGTGAAAATTGTAGCTTGAGAAGTGCTGGGAAGTCGAAGATGTGGGCTCGTGGGAGCTCATGAAGAAGACTTCTCAAATTGTCTTCTGGGACCCAGAAGCTTCGTCTGAAAGTACCGAGACCCACTTGCAAACACTGATCTATCATTCTGTAGGGAAAAAAAGGGCGGCTCCAAGAAAGCTGAGGCCAAGGCTTAAATGAATTTTTTTTTTTTTCCTAATCTCTTCTCATGAAAGTATCCTGAAGGAAGGAGGCATTGGGATAATTGAATAACAGAACAACAGCTGAAAGGATCCTCAGAGGCCATCTAGTTCAACCTTCTTTTGTAGCTGAGGAATCAGGCAGGGAGAGGTTAAGTCATTTGCCCAAGGTCACACAGTTAATAAGATTAAAGGCAAGATTTGAACCCTGATTCCTCTGATTCCAGAACCATAATTGAGTTCAAGTGAAATCTTGCCTAAATGGAGCCTGTTTTTGTTGAATGATCTCAATATTCTTATCACCTTAACCCAATTTTATCAATAATCTGAGGACTGAAAAATTTTATAATTGGTATAAGTAGAAATCTACATTTACTGTATGAAGTACCATGATGGGGACTGAGTCCCCAATGTACTGATGTAGAAGTAGTGATTCCTGCCCTCTAAGGGCTTATAGTTTATTTGGGGAAACGAGATATACATATAAAAAGACAACTAAGGATACAAGATAGGGGAAGGGTGGGGAGGAAGGAGAGCAGAATGAGGGTGGGGAGGAGAGGACTATAAGGTTTCTAGTCTGGAAGAAAGATGTTACTGTTGACAGAAATATGAGCCAAGAAGAGAAGCTGGAGGGGAAGGAGGGAAATACTGAATTGTGTTTTAGATATGTTGAATTTTAGGTAATGACAGGACATCAAGATGGAGATAATCCAGTCAGTTACAGATAGGGAAATGAAGCTCTCCGTCTCCTGAGGTCCTCCAATGAAAGCTTTTCAGCTTTCTCCCTTCTTCCACATACATATAACTTTTTTCAGTTTTATGACCTAAGACTTGGAAATATTAGTAATACCTAAACTAAGAGGGTGTGTTTCATCCTGTACATTTATCAGAAACTGTGAGCATAAAGAAGCTATGAGGAATAGGTATTTCAGGCTGAGAAGTCCCTCTTCCTCCACTGATCTCCCTGAATTGCTTCCACTAGGAGGCAGAGGAAATTTTTACTTTCTGGATCCCTTAGGATATCTCACTCAAGATGGTCCCTCAACCAGCGACATAGAAGACATACATAGTTGCCTTCTGGGTAGTAGCTACCCCTCTGTCAGGTGTCCAGGCTGGAGGGGAAAGAGAAAAGAGACAGAAACACAGAGACAGATAGAGAAAGACAGAGAAAGAGAGACAGAGACAGAGAGGCAGAGAGACAGAGATAGAGACGCAGAGGAAGACACACAGACACAGACAGACACAAAGACGGAGAGGCAGAGATAGAGAGACAAAGACATGGAGACATAGATGGATAGACTGTCAGAGAC
Source organism: Vombatus ursinus (assembly GCF_900497805.2). NCBI lineage: Eukaryota > Metazoa > Chordata > Mammalia > Diprotodontia > Vombatidae > Vombatus > Vombatus ursinus. The sequence continues at coordinate 2,415,405 of NW_020954611.1, read as the reverse complement.
AGAGAAAACCTGCCTTCTTCTTCCCAATATTGGAGAATGGAATGTAGCCCAACCCTTTCTGAGCCCAGACAAACTTTGTTAAAAGTTCTATTGCAAGAGAAATTCTTAACTGAGACCTTTTGTAAAATTAGTTCACAATTGTCTGCATTAATGTGTAAGTTCCTGGGTATGAAACCCGATGAGGAATCTTATAGAACAACAGATCAAGATAATTTTGTTTTGGGGGGAAGGGGAAATAGCTCATAATAAGAGTGCTAATTGTTGACATTTACATGACACTTTCAAGTTTGTTAATATGTCTTCCTATGCTTCTCTGAATTCTTCATAGTCATAATTTCTTACAGTGTAGTCATATTACATCATGTTCACATGCCATAATTTGTCTAGTGATCCTCTCCAATCAGTGTGCATCTATTTTGTTATTAGTTCTTGGCTTCCACAAAAACATGTTGCTGTGAATATTTTGGTGTAGATGGAACTCTTCTTTCTGTCTTACATTCTTGAGGTATAGGACTAATGATGCTCTTTCTGGGACAAAAGATATGGACATCTTAACTTACCTTTTTAATCTAACTCCAAATTGATTTCCAGAATAGTTGGTCTAATTCATAATTCCACCAATAATGTTTTATTAATACTTCCAAAGCCCCTCTAACATTCTTCATTAAAACTTTGCTAATTTGTTGGATATGAGGTTAAACTTTCTGGGATCATAGGACCTTTGATTTGCTTTTCTCTTATTATTAGTGAATTGGAGTAATCTCATTTGAGATATGATTTGAGAACTATCTGTTCCTATTTTTTTTGATCACTTAGCCATTAAGTAAATGGTTCTTAATGTTAGTTGCCTAATTATCTTGGATCAGAACCCTAGGAGGTGCCATACTGGAGTGGATAGAGGTCTGGCTGTTGGAGGTAGGAAGACCTGAATTCAAGGACCATGTCTGACATACAGTGTCTTCGTGACCCAAGTTACTCAATCTGTTGGTGCCATAGGCAACCTGAAGACTATATGTTGCAGAACAGTTCATTACAAAGAGAGTTTCTTCATCTGGGAATTCTTATACCAATAAAATCTCAAGTATTAACTCCATATCAATGATATGGGGTTCAATATTATTCAATTAAACAGCTTCCATCATATCCTAGTTACATTTATTTGTGCAAATGTTTTCAACTTTATATAATCAAAATGATCTATTTTACCTTTTGTGATTTCCATCCTTTCCTTGTTTGATTAACAACTTTCCCCTACCCATACCAAGGTAACTAATTTCATTCTCTTCTAATTTTTTATTGTGACTTTTCTAACAATGCCATATATCCATTTTGAGCTCATTGTGAAATATGATTTTAAATGTGGTGTTGACCTAATTTCTGCCAATCTGCTCTCCAATTTTCCCAGTGGTTCTTGTCACATCAGGAGTTCTTTCCTAAGTAATTTATGTTCTCAGGTTTATTGAACACCAAGTTCTTGAGTTTGATTGTTCTGGATCCTTCCTTATCTAGTCTGTTCTACTAATTACTTTAAATCACATCCAAATGGTTCTCATGATGAAGAGGATAGAGATAAGCACTAGAGCTATGATGCCAGTGAAATCACTGGCAGAGGGAATTACAGAATGAGGGAACTTCTTCAGTCAGCGCAGGCCTCCATCTTCTCTGCAACCTCAAGTCTTAGAGAGTTGCCTGAATCAATGGTGTCAAACTCAAATAGGAATGGAGTTGGGGGGGGTGCATGATAATAATAAGGATCCTCATAATAAGGATCCCTGACAGTTTTTAAATATAATACTATTTATGTTTTATTGTATTTTTATGTATTTTGTTAAATATTGCCCAATTACATTTTAATCTGGTTCCAGAGGCACTCAAATGTGTTGTGGGCCACATATGACTCAAGGTGACATTTTTGACAGCTCTGGCCTAGAGTACTGAGAGGTTGAATGAATTGCTCAGGGCTACACAGCCAGTATGCTTCAGAGGCAGAATTTGAATTTAGGTCTTCCAGGCTTCAAGGCCCACTACATTATGCTCCCTCTCAAGTTGCTTTTTACAATAACTTTTTTATAATATAATTTGGGGCTTGGAAATGAGATTATAATGTCTTCATGAAAAAATAAATTCAATAGATGTAAGGAATTCAGAAGAACAACCAACCACAAAGTTCTGAGGTTATTCTCTTTATGTAATGGAGGAAGGTGGTCATTAGTGCTGGTGATCATCTCCCTCATTCCTCAGGTCAACTGAGAAACCTGGCTGCACCATCTATACCATCTGCATCATCTTTTTTTGGGGTGGGGTGGATTAAGGTATGGGATGATATCAATAAAGTTGGAAGAGACCTTAGAGGTCAAACAGTCCATCCCCCATCATTAATACTAAAAGAGACAGTAAGAATGAACACTCTTCCAGTGAGGATCTAGATTCAGCTATTTTTCTTAGACTAATGCTAAGACAAGAAGTGTTTCTGTAGTGCTCAGTATATCCAGCACTGTGTAAATCCCCATGGGACTTATAAGAAATCCCTGTTCTCATTAGGTTAATAGGATCATAAATTCAGAATTGGAAGGTACCTTAGAATTCATCTGATCCAACTGCCTCATTATAAAGCTCAATCAATCAAGAAACATTTATTAAGCACTTACTAAATACTGTATTCAGGGCTGATTGGAATGAGAAACTGAGGCTCAGATGGGTTAAGTGACTAGTCCAATGTCACACAGGTAGTAAGTGATAGAGGATTTGAATGTAGTCTGACTCAAAGTCAATGGGTGCTTCTTCTATTGCACTGGTTCTTTTTTTTTGTTTTTGTTTTTTGTTTCTGTTTTATTTTTTTGTCCAGTAGTTGTGTCTGACTCTTCATGACCCTATTTTGGGTTTTCTTGGCAAAAATACTGGTTTGCCATTTCTTTCTCCAGTTCATTTTACAGATGAGGAAACTGAGACAAACAGGGGGTAAGTGACTTGTCAAAGGTCACATAGCTAGTAAGTGTCTGAGGCTGGATTTGAACTCAGGTCCTCCTGATTCCAGGCCCCCTATTGTATCTAATTGAGACACCTAGCTGCCCCCTATTACATTGTACAGCTTCTAAAATAGAAGTAGTTTATAGTTACATGCTGCATTGGGTAGTACGGCTTACAAATGCTTCCCAAAAGAGAGGCAAAGGTGATTTCTGCAAAATATAATACAAAGATGGCCTCTTGTGCCATTGAGGCCAAACTGAACTTTCCCTGTAATCAAACCATCTCCCTATTTCCAGTCTTCTGACAAACACCCCATCTGGATCCCACATCCAAGACAAGTTTCCTGCCCTTCCTCAGCCTCCTGCCACCCCGCTTTCCTGTTCCCGGCTGTGGACCTGCTGCTGCATCCGGTCCCTTTCGCTGCTTAGAGAACTGAAGCCTGGCCTGAGACCAGGGAGGAAACGGGATCGTTGTATGATGGAGTGCTCGCTTTCTGTCTCCCCTCTCCCTTTATCTCTCTGTCTCTGTCTCTCTTTGTCTCTATGTCTCTGTGTCTCTCTGTCTCTCTTTGTCTCTGTGTCTGTCTGTCTGCTTGTCCTTCTCTCTCTGTCTCTCTTTGTCTCTGTGTCTGTCTCTCTCTGCCTCTCTTTGTCTCTGTCTGTGTCTGTCTGCTTGTCTCTCTTTGCCTCTGTGTCTCTGTCTCTTTCTCTGTCTTTGTCTCTTGTGTCTCTGTGTCTGTCTTTGTCTTTGTCTCTCTCTCTGTCTCTGTTGGTCTGTCTGTCTGCTTGTCCTCTCTCTGTCTCCCTTTGTCTCTGTCTCTCTCTCTTTCTCTCTCTATGTCTCTCTCTCTGTCTCTGTCTACCTGTCCTTCTCTCTCTGTCTCTCTGTGTCTCTGTCTCTGTCTCTCTATCTTTGTCTCTGTCTCTGTCTGCCTGTCCTTCTCTTTCTGTCTCTCTGTCTCCCTTTGTCTCTGTCTCTGTCTGTCTGTCTCTGTCTCTCCAGTTCCCTCTGCTCCCTCCCTTTTGCTCATCACACTGAGCTAGCTCACATCAATACTCCCTGACCTCTTGCCCGAGTGTCCCCTCCTTGGCCTTTAGGGAATCCTAGGAAACGGTCTCCAGGTGACAGGCGCCTGGCCATTAGCCAGCTTCCCTAGGGTCAGCCTCTGGTTGGGATATTTTGATGTTAATATATGTGAAGCCTCCGTAGATGTGGCTGTTGTTAGGCTCTCTCCCACTGGTCTGTCTGTTACCAACCACATGATCCAGTTTTTTGATGCCCCAGCAGGATCCTCTACATTTTTTTTCCTCCTTGGGCTAATATGACATTTCTAAAAATGCTTTGATGTAAGCACGTACTCTCTCTGCTCTTGGAGTGATCACTTTTATTTCTAAACATAATGTATATTTTTTAAAATGATGCATATGACAGCTCCTAGTGTTTGCTGGTACTTAGAATCAATGACATGTGTTTGAAGATGTAGCAAACTGGCTTTTTTTTCTTGCTCTTTTGCTGAAAGTGGGAAGGGCAGGAATCTAAGAATGGGACGGAATTTGGCTGGTTTGCCCATCCTCTCTTAACTGTCCTCTTAAGCTTCTCCTCCCCAGATCCCTAATTTTGTGACATTTCTAGAAGTCCTCAACAGAGCTGGAAGGGAGTTCAGAGACTCCTAGTTCAACCCTCTCCATTTAACAGGAGACTGAGGTTCAGAGAGGTTCTTGGGTTAGAATATGGTGGAACTGAAACAGGGAAGGTCTGTGATCATAGCTGTAGTGATGGAAAGGAAGGCTCTTGGAAATCAAGCCTGACCTTTCCTCCCATTTATACAGATGAAGAAACTGAGACCCAGAGAGGTAGAGACTCGTCCAAAATCACATGAGGTTACACATCAAGAACAGGAAGAGATCCCAGGGGCCAATCCCTTCATTTTATGGAGGAAGAAATGGAGGCCTGGGGGAGCCATAGGACTTCTCCAGGTCATGGAGGTGGTAAGTGCTGGAGCTAGAATTTAAACGCGGATTGCCTGCCTGAAAACCTACTGCTTTTTCCTCCAACACCAAACGACTTCTCTTTGATGCCAATACCATTTCCACTACACTTTATGCTTCCTTAACTCAATCAATCAACAAGGATTTGTTAAGAAGCTGCCGTGGGAAAAACACCATATGAGATATGCCAAGCAGAATAGGACAGAGTCCCTACCCTCAAGAAGCTGGCAGGCTAATTGGGCAGATAAGACACATACCTATAAAAAGAGAGTGAACAATACAGTCTAGACTGTCAGCTTCATGAGGGCAGGAACCATGACTATTTTCCTTTGTATCTTGCCCAGTATCCCCTTACACAACCTTGTATTTAGTAGGTGTTTAACAGATGTTCATTAAATTGAATTTACCAAGATAATGTATACATCATCCAAGGGTGTGCTGGAACCTTTTCAAACAAGCTCATGAGAGCTGATTGCTAAATTTTCAGCGTGAGCATTCATTCCTCAGAAATTGGCAAACGCTACAAATCAGGGATTAATATATTGTTTTGTTGATTGTCTAGACTTAAGAAAGCGAGGGGGAAAATGTTAATGATACATTTTAAACTTTAAAATGTGTCCTGTGTAAACCCTTCCCCACCCCACACTCCTGGCCCAAAGCTGGTTATTAAACACTTACCAGTACAAGCCTAACCTGATTGATAAAGTGAGGAGGTTGAAATAGGTTTCCTCAAGACCCCTTTTAGTTCTAAATATTCCATGATTCTCCTCTTCCCAACTTAACTATTATAGCACCATCCTTCTAATTAATTATTCAGGCTTTCAACTTCAGTTTTCTCCTCAATGCCTCTCTGTATATCCAGTCAGTTGCCAAGCCCTGTCATTTCTGTCTCCATCTCTTACATTTTTCCTTTTCTTAACATGAACACAGCTGCCACCCTGATTCAGGGCCTCATCACCTCATGCCCAAACTGTTACAACAATCTTCTTCTTGTTCTCCCCCCTTTCCATCTGTCTTCTACTCAGCTACTAAAATGACTTTCCTCAAACATAGTTCTGATCACGTCAGTCTCTTATTCAATAACCCCTGGTAGCTCCCTATTACCTGTGGGATCATTTATATAGTGCCCTGTTTGGTGTTTCAAGGCCTTCCCAGGGTGGCCCCTTTCAGCCTTCTCATACTTCACTCTCCTTCCATACCCTCTACAATACAGTGACAATGACCCAGAGAGAGGCTTTGCCTCTCATCATCTTTGTGCATTTTCACTGGCTGTTTACCATGACTGGGATTCTCTCCCTCCTCAGCTCCACCTCCTGGATTCCCTGGCTTTTCCAAATTTCCCTCAAATCCCACATTCAAGGGACTTTATCCAGGTTTCTTCCCCACCCCCCACTCCATTTCCTTACTCCAAGACCACTTCCCATCTGTGCCTTGTGTATCTTTGTATATAATTAGTTGCCCATTGTCTCTCCCATTAGAATGTGAGCTCTTTGAAAGCAGGGATAGTATTTTTGCCTTTCATGTCTTGTTCACTTTCAGACTGATTCTGGATGCCCATGAATGGCAGAGACAAGTGGACCCTACAGGAGTGTAGAGGAGTAATTGTAACATGGGGTAGTCAGGTAAAGCTCCATGGAGGAGAGGGGACTTGAAGAGTGGAAGGTAGGTAGAGAATGATAATAGCCACCATTTATAGGGCTTTCTTAGGTTTGTGACATGCTCTCTCTATATTCTCTTATGATCTGCACACCCCTGGAATTTAAGAAGTATTAAAGACATTATTACTCCATTTTACAGATGAAGAAGTGGAGTCTCAGAGAGATTGTGACATGCTCAGAGTCACACAGCTAGCAAATATAAGAAGTGAAATTAGAACCCAAGTCTTTCCAATTCTAGACCCAACAACATTCTTTCTACTATACCATTCTGCCTTGTAAGGGACAGGCTATACCAAGGACTCAAATAGGAATTTACATGCAATGTGTGTCAGGCTACATGATTTCTGTGGGTTTGAGGTAGCTAAAATCTTCTGAAGACAGTTCATTTCCTTTATGAGTCAGGAAAACTAGATTGTGCTTCCACTCGTGCACCTCCCTCACCAATTTGCTGTATGACCTATTTCTCATTTTCTTTCACTATAAAATGGGCTTAGAGCATACTTGTCTCTGGGTTTTGATAACAATCACCAGAGTCTTCACCTACCACAGAAGAAAGTTTGAAGGATGTGAGATCCACAGAAAGCATCATAAATCCCAAATTTTATTGCCGAATTCTTGGTTTATAAGAGCATCATACAGTTTAGTTTTGCAAGATTTCGTGGGATGAAGATGTTATAAGCATCTGCAAATCACTACTTCCTTCAAATGCATGGTGCCTTTGATCTCTACATCCTTATAAAGTTGAACTCACATGTACGCTTCTCTAACTAGGATAGACCTCAATCCCAAGGTGGGGATGGGAGACAGGGTAGATACCTTAGACCTTAAGACACAAAGTCTTTGGTGGAAATGGGGACCGAAAGGAGGAAAAGATTGAAAACCTGGAACCCCAATTATCCTGGGTAGTGACCACAGTATACCATGAGGCCACTGCTGGGCAGGCTACCACCCAGGCAAGGAAAAGGGTGGGGATATTAGTGAACTTTTCTGGTGTCTGACTATTGGTAGGGGGATGGGAAGGAGGAGAAAAAGCAACTGAGTTTCCCATTTTAACTAATTATTTTTACTAAATGCTAAATAGAGTGTTTTCTATCTGCAAGAATATCAGAGTGCAATCAGCCTCTCTACATTTTGGCACCCTGTGACAAAACTCTAGCTACTTCACCTTAGTTATAGCTCTTCTCACATACCCTTCAGATTAGCCAATTGAGATGATTATGATGATGATGACGATTGTGATTACTAGTTGAATCTGATAAACAGCGATAGGACTTTTCCACTCCAGAGAAGTTCCCCACTTTTTCATCCCCCTAGTAGGACAAATCAACAAGATTTTTATTTGTCTTCACTGATAGAACACACAGGATAAATACCTTACTATTCTAGAATCTGGAATCGAAGGACACATTGTCTTGCTGCCTTTAAAAATGTTATTAGTTTGTTTCTGTTGATATGTGAATTTTTAACTACTCTTGAATCCGTTTTCCCTCCAGAATCCCCAAGGTCCTTTCCCATCAATGTCAGTGCTGATCTTTAGTCAGGAGTATTGGCTGAGCCGATGGCAGAGTCCTGGCTGCAATCATCCTCGGGTCACTTTGTAAGTGTTACACCTGGCACCATGATCCCTCAAGGACAGCAATTCTGTGGTTCCCCACAAGATGAGGAGAGAGACTTTGAGTGTTGATCCTACACTTGGCTCTCTCCATGGAAATTCTGAGTCGCTTGATACCACCAGGCAGCCAGGCCAGCCTCCCAACATCTTTCTCCCCACAGCATCTTTACCTTATGCCAACTACTATTTTTGCATTACTTTCTCACCATTTCATGTGGATTTGAGCTGGTTGAGGCTGTCCAAAGGGAGGAGAGTGTGGTACTGTGGTTGGAATCTGATGGAATGTGTGTTCAGCCTTTTCTCAGCTTATTCTCAGAAGTCATTCTTGAAAAGAGGAACCTTTGTCTTCAAACAGGAATTACATGAAGTCCAAAACCCCTGAAAAGTCCAAAATTCCAAACCCCAAAGATTCTAAAAACACCTGTATCATCTAGCCCTGCAGAAGTTTTATCTAAGAGAACTGAAAAGTAGCTTTGGGCACAGCCTTGATTGTTTGTTTTTAACCTTTTCTGTCCAAATCTGGCCCCAATTCCAGGCTTCCCACTAGCCCCTTGCAAAAGCCTTCTACTCTAGCCAGACTCCAGAAAGCCTGGTATGATCCCACTTCCTCTCCACTGCTCCAGGTTTCCAGCAGACTCTCCACTGGAAACTTAGGTTCTTCTGTCTTCTTCTTGGCCTAGCTAAATCCTGCATATAGTTAGAGGTCCGGCCCAAGTCCCGCCTTCTCCACAAAGCCTTCCTTGAGCATTGAAGTCCACAGTCACTGGATGCCTGTACCACTGATTGTCCTTCTCACTCTTTCGGCCCTTAGCGTGTGCTATCTTGTATTGATGAATTTTAAGGTGTCTTAATCTTTAAGACCAGGCACTATATTTCACACTTCATGTCCCCCATGAGATTTATTGGTTATTCAATAGTCATATTTGTTGATGGATCATTTGATTACTTTTGCAGCTGTACCCCTCGGCTCACAACCACAGCTCTGGGCTCACACGCATAGGGTTTAATCTTGGGGACCTCTGACTTATCTCTTTTCCTCAGGGCCCTACTCAGGGTTTCCCCGGGAACATCTGCCTTTGGCTTCTTTTGTCCTGACTCAGGATTCTCCTTGGGAATATCAGAATTTGGCATTTTGCTCCCATGGAAATACCGAGTTACCAAGACATAGAATCAATCAACAAATATTTATTAAATGCCTTTTATGTGCCAGACACAAAGAACAAATTTATTGGATATAACAAAGAATACAGAAAAGACTCACTTCTGAGCCCATGTAAAGTCAAGAGCAGACAACAATTCTCTTTGGTGAAATCTACCTTCCCCTGGGACCTATATATTCATTCCAGTTTCTGTTGCTATCCTGGGATTGACACCCTCATCCATCCCCTGCCCCCCCCACCCCATCATTAGTGCTAGAAAAGAATTTAGAGTCACTAGTCAATTAAACCTTCTGGGGGCTATGTTTTCCTCAGGAACCTGTGTAGTCAATCACTCCAAGCCTAGGGCAGCATTCTGGCAATGAGGCCCCTCCAAGTAGGGGAAGAACTCTGAGTACCCAGAGAGCCAAGCTCTCTTCCCTGGATCTGCACAGCTCCCGTGACTGACTCATACACAGTACCCATGAAGGCGGGGTCTGGGTTTGTTTCTTCACATTATGGTTCGTTTCTTCTTGGGTTGGTCTAGAATCTCTTCTATTACTCCAGAAATGTCTTTGCTTGGTGTATGTTGTCCCATCTTCAGCTTGAGTTCCTTCTTGGTCCTATCTGAGAAGTCCCTCCTAATTAATTAGAGGTCTTGCTTCTATCTGCCAGGTCATCCGGATCCCTCTCAATGGCCATAGTCCTACCTCTGTTGTCTGAATTACCATAGCAAAGCATTTCAACTTGAATGAGGCTACCAGACCACAGGCCTGGGGGCTAATCAACACATTTCCAACTCGGTTGTTAGATCTACAGCTCCCCTGCATTTCCATTCTGGCTGTCACACAAAAGGGTCCTTCAGGCAACTTTCCATGCCTCCTGCCTCAGCCTTCTCAGCAAGAAGCTCATTACTCTCACTCCTAGCTAACTGGTTCTATTTATCTCTTTCCCCTCTCCTCCATAGGCCCTGTGCCCTATGTCCCCAACATGGTCAACATCTCCCAGTGAATCACTCAGAGGCTGATGAAAAGCCCCTATGCCGCCTTTCCATTTGCCTTTCCAACTCTTATCATCTCAACCCTTCTCTAGAGTTTCCTTGGGATGTGCAAATGAGGCTGAGGTTCAGCAAAGCCTCAAGACAACCTAGGGGAAGGGGCAGAGCTGGGGAGGGGAGGGCATCTCCTGCAGGTACTAAAAGTGACAGCAGAGATTCATGCTCCTACTGCATAGTCAAAATGTTTTCAGGACTATTGGTTCCCTCCTGGAGGAAAATGAAGGAAAGCGGAATTATTTACTTACTCTATTGCAACCACTCACAGCTAAGAGAAACATCAAGATAAAGAAGAAGGAGCAGGATTAGGAATCAGAGAGCCTGCTGATTCTGATATTTACCGGCTGAGGGATCATGACCAAATCGCTTTCCCCCCATTTTGGGGCCTTAGTTTCTTAAACCTGGAAAATGAGGACTAGATGTAGGGTGTTTAACTTGGGGTCCATGAACTTAGCTTTAAAAATACATACATACAAACACAGTATGTATATACAGACACATGTGTGTATATATATATATAGAGAGAGAGAGAGAGAGGTGTATGCATATATATTATGTATGTGTGCATATATGTGTGTGTGTGTGTGTGTGTGTGTACATAGATAGCTAGGTGGTGCAGTGGATAGAATGCCAGAGCACTGGGCCTGGAATTAGGAAGAAATGAGTTCAAATCCAGCCTCAGACACTAGCTATGTGACCTGGACAAATCGCTTAACCCTGTTTGCCTCAGTTCTTCATCTGTAAAATGAGTTGGAAAAGGAAATGGCAAACCACTCCAGTGTCTTTGCCAAGAAAACCCCAAATGGAGTTACGAACATGTGTATGTATTTATATGTGTGTGTGTGTATATATATATACATACATACACACATATACATACATACATACATACATATACATACATGTAAAATCAATGGTTTTTCAATATGCTATTTCAATATACCAAGGGCAGCTAGGTGGCACAGTGGATAGAGTACTGGACTTAGAATCAGGAACTCATCTTCATAAGGTCAAATCTGGTCTCAGATACTTACTAGCTGTTTGACCTGGGTTGAGTCACTTAACTCTGTCTGCCTCCATTCCTCATCTGGAAAATGAGCTGGAGAAGGAAATGGCAAATCCAGTATACTCCAGGATCTTTGTAAAGAAAACACCCAAAAAGGGGTCATGAAGAGTCAGACAACTGAATAACCACGTTTCAGTATAATTGGTTTGTACTGTAATCCTATGTATTTTATTTTAAAATATTATTTTGTGAAAAGGTATTTGCACTTTAAGACACTGCTAAAGAGCTCCATGACACAAGAAGTTAAGAAACCCTGGAATAAACTGGCCCTGGTACCATTACTTCTGGAAAGGTTGGTCAGCTGATTATGTATCAACTCACCTGTCTTCTCCTCACCAAAATATACCCTGTTTTTATGTCCATGTTGTTTCCTTTTATTAGAATGTGAACTTCTTGAGAGCAGAAACTGTCTCACTTTTTGTATTTGTGCTTAATAAGGCCTGGGACACAGAAAGCACTTAATAATTGCTTTTTCATTCATTCTAGCTCTGTATTTTGTGATCCTAATCATTCTTCCTCTATCTTGACAATATGGAATAGAGTTGTTTCTACCTTGAGTATGAGGAAGTTGATTTTCTAACTGCCCCGGGGGTTCCTTTCCTTAGTGGGGGAGATCCTATAATGATTAGGTTATAGTAAAGACATGATGGGGGAAGAAGCAGACTATAGTAGCTCCCTTGTTTAGTTAATTATTCCTGATAACTAGGCACTAACCTTAGTTACTTCTATGTTGTTGAAGGACTACAGGTGTCCTCTAAATGTCAGCAGCTCAGGATGATGTAGGGGTCATCTCATAATAGAGGTGGCTCTCATTGGGACAATTCAGCAAACTGAGAACTATCGGTGCTGATTTTATCGGTGCTGAAGGATAGGTTTGAGGGTGGGGGTGATATAAGGTCAAGTCACCTGTCTAAAGGCAGAGAAATGGTATAAAGCAGAGAATGGAGCCTAGGACTGGGGATTCTGTTTTCTGTTTGAGTTGTCTCCTCCATACAGATTAATTCAGGAGCACAGGGTTGGAGCCTATTAGGAGGCCAGGACTCAGAGGAAGTGACAATGTGAATTTAAATTTCAATATGCACTTGAGTACAAGGTGAATAGATGTGGGTCCATTCTTTGTTCATTATGCTGCTGCTGGTATTATTAGGAAATGGAGGGACAGTGGTATGAGCAGCTCATCCTAGTGACCTAAAAGAGGGTCTTAATATCTAAGCAAGGCTAATCTAGCTATTTCCTAAAAATGTGGCCTGCCTTGTTGAGAAAGTACATTTTTATGCAGCGGAAGAAATACAGGGCAGAATAATTAAATCAATTAAAGTTACAATGCCTACAATTTGGACTCAGCTGTTTTTCATTGTTCTTGTGTTATGGTTCCATGTTTTCCTAATACAATTGGGGAATTATCCACACCTGTTTAATCTCTCCAACTACCACTGAGCTAAGGGTGGGGAAACAGGCTATGGATATGGAAAGGAGTTGGCAGCTGTAGGTGGTCCCTGAGCCACAGAAGGAATTAAAAAGTCTTCTGTTTTGTTTTTCTAGGCATGACACTGAAGACAGGGCTTCAGGAGGAGACCTCATACTAGCTTGGTAAATCAGTTTCCAAAATCAATAGGCTGCGAAAATTCTATCTGGCCTACAAAATTTGCTGCAGGCCTCCTCACATTCATCAATGCCATCCCTTCCTAGGCACTCTCCCTCCTTTTTTTTTTTTTCTTTTTTTTGGCTTCCGTAGCACTTGGCAAAGAGTCCATGGGCATTTGATTCTGGCAGGCTGAATCAGAGACCCCTGCAAATATAGAGGCCCCTCAGAGCCCTAACAGAAGTGAATCACAAGGAAAGGCTGAGTAGGCTGTTTTCTTTTGCATCTGGTCTTGTTTTCTCGAGGCCATGCTTATTTTCATGGTTTTGTTAAATGACTAAGACCCTCCTTAGCACTCTCTGGGTATGGCCTGTTGGCCTGTTGTATACTCACTCAATAGGCTTGTGGTTTAAAATGTCTGCTTAGCTCTCTCTCTGGTCAGACTGGTGAAGGGATGGGGAACCTGTGGCCATGAGGCCACATGGGGCCTCCTAGAACCTTAAGTGTGGCCTTTTGAGTGAATCCAAATTTTATAGAACAAATTCTGTAGGATCTGGAATCTGTAAGGATCTGGAAGGCCACAGGTTCCCTACCCCTGGACTAGTGATTTCATCCATGTGAGGGATTCTTGGTGAGAAAATTTTCTCTACCAGCGTAGATTGTCAACTCTCCTATGACTTAAAAATCTTAGGGAGCTTCTTTAGGAGTACCTTAGAGGTTAAGTAATGTGCCTGGGGTTACGCATCCAGTATGTGTCAGAGGCCAGCTTCCAACTCAGGTTTCCTTGACACTCAGATATTATATATCACACCAAGTTCAGATAAGAAAATCAGTAGACAAGTAGGCCACAGGGACCATACTCAAAGCCTTACTAAGATAGCAAGATTGCATCTGGTATTTCCTCAGGATTTGTCATGTCTGAACAACTTCATAGAACCAGGACAGTAGCCCTTTAAGAATCCAAGGAGTTGGACTCATTGGTTCCCTACTCAGCCATCAATAAGCCCTCACTCCTACTGGACTATAATTGAAGAGCATGGCATGTGTGTTCAGTCTCAGTTGAGGACTTGATTAAATTTATTGGTTTGCTCTTTCCCCTTCTTCTCTCTTTATTTTTTATTCTTTGTTACAAGGGGAGGAAGGAAGGGAGACATTTATTTGGAAATGAAGGTGATGTAAAAAGAAAAGATATGGATACATTTTTGAAAGCTTTGAAACAATTACTCAATATGCAAATGGATCTGTGATCTCATAAATTTAGGAATTCCCTCCATGGTGCAGATGGCAACTCATCTATGCCTGCTCATCCTGGGTACCTCTTGTTCTTGTACCCCCCAAAGTTAACTTGCTGGAGGTTTTTCTTGCTTCTTCTCCAGGGTACCAGTGAAGGATATTGGCTGTCTATTTGTCTCTTCATCTCGCCACATGGCCAGCCCATCTTTTCTTCTTATCTTTCCATATGTTGACATCCTTTCTCCAGTTTTTCTCCAGAGTTCCTCGCTGATTATATGGTTGTTGTAGCCTGCTGATATCCATCATGTGCCTGGGTGCAACATGGGAAGTTTAAAAATTAAAGATGTAAATAGTTAAGCAAAACAAACAAACCTCAAATCCCTCATCCTACAGTTGCTGGTCAGTATTACGTTATCTGGGTGCTGTACTTTCTGCTCTGTCTGTGGTTTCTTGGCTTTGTTTCAGTCCTCTTGCCGACTTCCTCATGCCCTTCTCTGATCTCAGATTCTACCCATTGCTTGTGCCCCAAATTTGCTTTATTTTAGTTTAATCTATCAGTTTGGTATCCTGCTCCCTACCCATCTTTTCTGCATTCCCCACACTTGGCCCTGGTATTTTTTCTCTCTGCCTCTAACCAAAGGAGAGCTCATTAGTGGGTCCTGAGTCAGTCCTCTTCCATCCTCTACTGGCATCAATGAAACCTACAAGTCCTTAGCTTCTATACTTGGCTACTGCTAACCCTCTATGTCGCCCTGGCCTTATTCATCAAGGCCTAGCTTAAATGTTACTTTCTCCATGAAGACTCATCCTCTGCTTCCTGCCAGCTGGAAATGACTTCTCTATCCTCTGACTTCCTACAGAATTTATTATCTATATCACTTTTATTATGTAATAACAGAAATAATATTTATATTTTATGTATTTGTTCATTTTTAATTTTTATTTTAATATTATATACAAAATAGAAATAATTAATATTTATTATTTATCTATGTGACACTACTGCCTTATATTTGGGGTCATGAGTATACTAGAAAGGTTTGACAATCTCTATCTTTCTCCCATTCCTGCTAACTCAGGTAGTTACTTAGAGGGGAAGAGTGTCTCAGAGAGGCTGTTGTCAGGAGTGAAACATCTCTACCAGCCCCATTCCTGAGTCCCCCATCCCCCCCCACAACCATGTTGTGGTATAATGGAAAGAGCTCTGCATTTAGAGTGAGAAGATCTACATTTGACTTCTTTACTACTTACATGATGTTAGGCATGTCCCTATTAAACAAGCCTCCCACATCTCCCTATAGTGTTTTCTTTCCTCCCATCCCCCCATGTTGACATGTATTAAGGGTGTGTTAGAGTCAGTTCATATGGGCTTTTGTTGTTGCTGAGTCATTTCAATTGTGTCTGACTCTTCACGACCCCATTTAGGGTTTTCTTGGCAAAGATACTGGAGTGATTTGCCATTTCCTTCTCCAGTTCATTTTACAGACGAGGAAACTGAGAGAGATAGGGTTAAGTGACTTGCTCAAGGTTTCACAGCTAGTAAGTGTCTGAGGCTGGATTTGAACTCCGATCTTCCTGATTCCAAGCCCATTGCTCTATCCACTGTACTACTTAGCTGCCCCTCCACCCCTTATATGGGCTAGCCAATCCCAGTTATTAAATTTTCAGTGTGAGCATTTATACCTCATAAATCATCAAACCCTACAAATCAGAGCCTGATTTGTTGTTTTGTTGATTGTCTAGACTTAAGAAAGTGATGGAGAAATTACTAATAGGCAGATTAAACTTTAAAATATGTTCTGTGTACATTTTTTCCCCTGGAGAGCTGATTGTTAAACATTTACCAGCATACCACTGCTTCTCCTCTCCTTCAACAACTGGATTATAAAGTCCTGAGGAGGGCAAGGACTGTCACATATTTTTTCAGGATTCCCCCTAGTGCTAGCATCATGCCTTTTGTCTTATGTAGGTTCAACTGCTTATTTAGTGAATGGATAGAGAAGTGGGGAGAGAGGGAGAGAGAGAGATCTCCAGGCCTACTAGATTGCAGCAAGAATGATCTAGATGGGAGGACTTTAAAGGCACAGTAGTTGAGTGATGATGGCCTGAGAAGGAGCTGAAAGTGACTTTGGGGACCCAGGGGTGTGCCAACTCCTGCTCCTGGCCCTGTATGCCAAGGGATGTGAGAGGAAGAGCAGTCAGCCTTAGAAAAGGTGTCCAGAGATGTGGTGTCATCAGGAGAAAGCAAGGCTCTATGGAGCATTAGGAGATAGAAGGGATGTGCAAGGAAGAGCTCCAGGATTAAGGAAAAGAGAAGAGTTTTTAGGGCATAGTGAAACTCTTTTCACTATGAGGAGGCTAAGAGAGAATGGGAATTAGGAGGGGCCAATTAGGAAGGGACAAAAGTTGGGTCAGAGGTAGCTGGAGAAAGCGGTTTTCATCTAAGCTTTCTGAATCATAAGGATAACCATCATGCATGAGGAGTTAGAGTACGTAGAGCCTCCTTAATTGATTACAGGCCTTGGGGAGGGGAGGTGGATTTTCTTTGGCAGGGAATGTATCTTATCACTATCTGCAAACATTCTCTGAGGACTGACTTTTGCAGGGCACCATGCTCTGTGCTCAGGAACCCAAGAAAGAGACCCCTGCCTTCTAAGACTTTACAGCACGGGTGCAGTTGGGCAGGAGTACTTGGGCCATGTCCTCCACCTTTGCTACTGATCTCCCTGTTGCTTTCACTTTGTTCCAGGACATCCTGTGCGGTATAATTTCCCTGGGCCAGGCAATGAGAAGGGGGCATTCTGACCTTGTGGGAAGACAACCCTGTAGAAGAAATTTGATAGCCACAGGACTCTGTAAGAGTAGTAGCTCAGGGATGGACCCAGGATTGACCCACTGGGCTGCCCACCAAGGGTGAAGAAGTACTCCTTGAATCTTCTCCTCCCTGATGTCAGCAACTGTGGCAAAGGCCAATCAGAGAATCTCCTCACTATGATATGTTCACTCCAGTCATCTTCCTCATCCCCCCTCCTTTCCCCCTGCAGCCTAGGACTCTGCACCTAGATCCCAGACTTGCACCTTTATCTTCCCTAGAGCCAGGTCTCCATGCCACTTCCTGGCCGGGTCTCCAGAGCTCTTTAAAGTGGTGTTTTCCTCCAGAAATTGGACACAGAGTTTTGGAGGAGCAGGTGGAAAGGAAGTTGGGGGCCAGTTTGGTAAAGATGGGACTGAGTCATCAGGTGCCAAGTCCAATGATTTTGGTCTAACACCATGTCCCTTCTTTTGCTACACTTAACTTTTCCAGTATGATCCATTGATTATTCAGGAAATTCTAATTGAGTTACCTGTTCCTGTATTTGTGCCATTGGTGTAACAAAATGCAAAGCCTTCATAATTTAAAAAAATCTTTTTATTTGTATCAGTTTCTAAAGATACTATTAAGAATATCAAGATCTTACAAATATTTTTGATATCATAAAATAAACATGATTAGTATATTTTAGCTGCTTTTCGTAATCAGAAACAATTAAGCATGGGTTTTCAAATCCAATTAATCTGACTTGAGATGAAGTTAAGCATAATCATAATTTAATTAAGTATATCATCTAAAATCAGTCAATCACCAGAGCAGTAGCTACTTATGTTCAGGGCATGTGGGATATATACCAAATCATAAGCTATGTCTGCCTTCAAAAAGACATGTGATATAGTTCCATAGTTGAAATGGAAAAATGAAAGGATGGTTACTAGACAGTTACTGATAAATGTCAAACTAATGGCCTCCATAGTGGATGACTCAGGAGTTTAAAGGAAGGAGAAACCATTTCTTTCTGGAAGGTTGGGGAAGATCGCGTGGAGAGGGTGGCATATGATCTAAGCCTTGAAGGATAGATAAAGTTTGGCAAAGTAGAGAGTAAAGGGTCAGAGCAAAAGAGGGAGAAATGATATAGAAACAAGAAAGCCCCAAAGAGGTTATGAAACAATACATATGATTGGTTAAAGCAATGGAATTCACTTCAACTTTTATTCAGTGCCCACTGTGCCCAAAGCATCATGGTAGGTGCTGGGAATACAAAGATGAAAGATGATGTAATTCTGTCCCTTAATTTGCTTACAGTCTGCACTTAATTTAACCCAAAGGCAGAGAAGCAATCTAAGTTTTCAGTCATTCAATTGAGATAATGTTTTAGTGTTATAACAAGCATGAGTTATCATCATCATTTTAGGGGTTATGTCATGTCCACAGATAAGTATAATACAAAGGAAGGTGTGGAAAGGGCAATGGAAATAAATAAATACCTTGCTCTGGCAAAATGTGAGCAGAAAGGAAATACTGTCATCTAAGGTCAGGGCAAAGGGTGGGGGTGTGGTAAAGTCAGTGAAATTACCCCTGCCCTGGTACTGTGGAGGTAGAATTGATTAGATATGGGAGATAAAGGAGAGAGAGAAGGAAAAAATGAATCTGATGTCTTGACCTTGGGTGACTGGGAGAATGGTGATGCCCTCTACAGAAGAAATAGGGTGGGTGGGAAGAGAAGTAGGTTTAAAATGGAAGATGAAGAAGTCATTTCTTAGTTTACAGGTTGAGTCTGAGTTGCAGGTGGGGCAGTCAAGTGGAGATATCCCAGAGGAAGGTGTTGGGGATTAGTAGTATATCACAGGGGATTAATAAGAGGTAGAGCTACAAAGGGAGATTCAGGCCAAATGATCAAATTCCTTAATACTTAAGTAAGTCAAGGAGTTTATCAAGGAGGCCATAGGAAGCCATTGAGGTTGCTTGATCAAGCCAAGTGAACATTTTTTGAAAGACTCCTAGCTCTAATTCTCTAGGCTTTACTCTCAATGATATGTCATTTGTTTTGGGTGCCTTTAATCTTGTCTTGAATTCATAGCCATTTGGATGATGCTCTTTAAGCAGTAAGAATTCTTTGCAATTGAAACTGTGTATTCTTTCATACAAAAAATTTCCATGAAAACTAGGAAATGTGATGGTGATGGGGAGACAGGACATTGCTTCTAAGACTTCCTCTCCCTGGTCATTCCTGTGGTTTGGGGCACTGATTGTTTCTATACAAAGAGGCAGTGATAAGCTGTTTGTTTCTAGCCTTGTCTGTGAATGGCAGCCTCCTCACTGATGCTCCATGGGGTGAGGTACCAGATGACGTGATGTTGCTGGAGTAAACAAACCCTGACAATAGGAACTTAAGGCCAAGGCAGTACATTTGTACCAGGGCTGCCTGTACCTGAAATAACAAAAGGATGATTGATGGCATATTGTGGAATAGTCTAAGAATGATGGTTGGCAAAGATAAACTGGACTTGGCTAGTGCCAGCCGGTTCTCAGTGAGGGGGGGAGAACTAAGCAAGTTGGGAACTATAAAACAAGTCCATTTGGCAGTCATTTTTGTTTCTTTCATTCTTTTCCCTCCCTCCCTTGCTCCCTTCCTTCCTCCATTCCTCCCTCCCTCCCTTCCTTCTTTCTTTCCTTCCTTCTTTCTGTCTTCCCTTTCTCCTTCCCATCCTTCCTTTATTCTTTCTTTCCATCCTCCCTTCCTTTCTTTTTTCTTTCCATCCTTCCTTCTTTCCATCCTTCCTTCTTTCCTTCCTTTCCTCCCACTTTTCTTCCCCTCACTTCCTCCTCCCTCCCTTTTTCCCTTCCTTCTCCTCTCCTCTTTTCTCCATTCCCATGCTATGATTCTACAATTTGTTCCCAATGTAACAACTACTACTAATTGCACATAACTCTTTATAGTTATAAAACACTTTCTCATGCATTATAGTGGAATATTATTGTCCATTTTGCAGGTGAAGCTCAGAAAGGTTTAAGTGATTGCTCCAGGTCAGACACTCATAGTAGGGCCAGAGCTAAGGATTCAGCTGAGGATACAGGACCTCATGATGCCCGGTACTGAACTTTCCCTGCAACCTACTGCTCATCTTGGGTTTGAAGCAGTCTCTCTGAAAGGTGGAAGATGAGGCTTGATGACTACTTGAGGACTTTTCCAGCTCTGTGATTCTTTAGTGCATTAGAGTGTTATCATTTGCAAGGTGGCACAGTGGATAGAGGGCTGGACTTGGAATCAGGAAGAACTGAATTCAAATCAAATTACTATCTCACCCTGAGCAAGTTATTTACCCTCTGTCTGCCTCAGTTTCCTCACCTGTAAAATGGGTCTAATAGTAGCACCTACCTCCCAGGGTTATTGTGAAGATCAGAGATAATAATTTAAAGTACTTACCACAGTGCCTGGACATATTGTTGAGTTGTTTCAGACTCTTTGTGACTCCATTTGGGGTTTTCTTGGCAAAGATCCTAGAGTGGTTTGCTATTTCCTTCTCCAGTTCATTTTACAGATGTGGAAACTGAGGTAAATAAGGTTAAGTGACTTGCCCAAGGTCACACAGCTAGTAAGTGTTTGAGGCCAAATATGAATTTACGTCTTCCTGACTCCAATTCCAGCCCTCCATCCACTGAGCTATCTTGCTGCCCCGGCACATAATAGGCACCATATAAATGTTAGCTATTGTTATTATTAGTAATTATGATTAGATATCATTAGCTATATTATACTTAGTTATTATTATTTTTATTATTTCTCCTACTGTGTGCTTTTTGGTATGACTTTGTCAGGACAGCTACCATGTCACTACATCTCCTCTTTCATAGCTTGAGATCCAAATTTTTAAGCCCTTCTTGTTTTTCCACCTGAAATTAATTGATATATTTAAAAACGTGTCCTTTCTGCAAACAGATGCCTAGGAAACTTCGGTGACAGATTGAGAGTCAATTATACCTTTTGTGTCATCACATTCACAGTGGTGGGCACAAAGTAAATGTCCAATAATATTCATTAATTGATTGGTTTCATGTTAGCCTGATAGGAAATAAAAATAACTTCTTTTTCTGTTTGTAATTTTCCCATGTGTAAAATGAGGGTTTGGCTGGGCTCATCTCTAAGTTGCTTCCATCTCTAATGTTCTCTGATCCTATCAGCATGTTTTACAAAAGTTAAGAAGATTGTTGTATTTAATGACATTGTGGACACCTTCACATTATCTTCACAGTCTTACCTGGGGGCTGAAAACACAAGCAAAATACAAAAGTGTTACTTTCATTTCAACCTGTTTATTCCATCTGGCATTTTAAGGACCAGATGTCCCCCTACTATTATCTGTAAGTTAACTGGTCAAACACTCACTCATGAAAAAGACAGATGAAGGCTTGTGCTTCTGCCTAACACTACCCTTGGGAGCCAGTTTTGGTTTTTTTCTGGGAAAGAAAGCCACATTTATCACTGCAGCCTAGGCAATCAACTCTCATGTATACTAGAGACAAGTAGGGGTTGGACCCGAGGCACTTAAGGAATGTATGGTTTTGTACTGTGGTCAACACAGGGAACTGGACACTAAAGAAAACCTTAAGCCGTTCCTTTAAAACCTCATAGAGAAAGGAACTCATAGAATGTTAATGCTGGAAGGGACTTCAGAGTTCATCCCCTTCATTTTATAGATGAGAGAAATGAGACTTAGGGAGAACAAGTGATTTTCCCAAGGCCTCACAGCAACAGGTCAAGTCAGATCTCGAACCCCGGTCTTCTGATTTTAACTCCAGTCCTAAACAGACCATTACCCCAAGAAATGAAGTAGATGTTTTCTATTTTGAGAAGAGGAAATATCCTTGTTTGATTTAAGTGGCAGCATTTTAATGACTATTTTATGTGTCACTAAACATATGGGACAAAACAATGGGTTCCATATTAGGGAAAAGACTTTAGAAGAAGTTACATGGACGTATTTTTTACCCTTTAATGAACTTGGCAGATTATATTTGGGGACTATTCCTTTGAAAGAGCTGCACTGGAAAGCAAAGGAGAAAGATCTAAGAGTGTTTAGAATATGGCCTTGAAATTCTGCCCCTTTAGACTGATTTTGAGAATCAGTAGTCAACTTAGTAAATATTGAAAGGTCCTTGAGGAGGATACAAAGGAATCAGATGGGAAAATGCATTCAAAATGAACTACAAATGAAAACCAAATATAAAATGATCTTGGTTATTCAGTGGCTTATTATCCATTTTGGGTATCTTTCAGATACCTCCCTTTACTATTTTTCTTTTGTCTATCTGCCTTACTTAGTATACATTCTAGAAAGCACAGTCATTTAAATATATCTATATCTATATCTGCACACACACACACACACACACACATACACGCATGCACATACACACATATATATTCCCTTACCTCCAACTCAAATCCTCCCTTGTAACAAAGATCTGTTAAGCAGAACAATCCAACAAAGTAATAAAAGTCTGATAGCATATGCACCATTCTGCCCCAGTAGTTCCTAATCTCCCTACCGAAAGAAGGTAATGTATGTTTTTTCCCTCTTCCTTGCTTATTTTTTCCATCATTTAAAAAAAAAAAAAGAAAAAACAAAACCTAGGACATTAACTCTTTTGTCCCACGTAGTTTCATTTATGATTTCTTGAAATAGAGCACTGGAAAACCAGGCTTTGATAAAGCCCTTTGGGATTCAAATGGAGCTACCTGACCATGGCTTAAACACAAGTGACTCTGGCTCTAACTGACTGGCCAATGATAGGTCTCAGTCCAAGCATCACTTGGTCATTGTTTGAGTTGTGATAGCTCAGAGTGAGTGTAAATTACAATTGTTTCTGTTCTGGCCAGAAACCCCAAGGGTCTTCCCTTTCCAGTTTGATTTTTTTTTTTTTTGAGTAGGTAAACTAGGCCATCTTTTGCCTCATTTCTCATCTAGCCTTAAATCACTGAATGGGTGTTGCCTCAGACAAACTGAGACCTGGGAAAGACCTTAGCTTGAAAAGTCCAAGGTCTCCCACTGCAGTTGGGGTCATCTCTTGCTACCGGACTCAGATGATCCTGGAGGAGAAAGTGAGGCTGATGCCTTTGCATAGCCCTCCCTCACTTAAATCCAATTCACTTACAAGTCAAGATATCACACTCCTGATATCATTGGTCCTCTTCAAGAATGGAGGACAAATAACAACAACTACAACAACAACATTTCAACCTTTGCTCTCTAGAACTGAGATTGAATTTTATAATCAGACTTCAGTGGCTTTTTAGTATTGTTTTCATTTACATTATTGTAGTCATTGTGCACAATGTTCTCTTGTTTCTACTTTCTTCTCTCTATATTACTTTATGAATTCTTCCAAGTTTTTCTGAATTCCTCATATTCACTTCTTATGATACAATAATATTCCATTACATTCATATCTTTTCCATTGTTCAATTCCTCTCTGATTGATGGGCACTCACTATGTTCCTAGTCCTTTGCTACCACCAAGAGTGCAACTGTGGATACTTTGACATACGTTGGATTTTTCTTTCTGCCTCGGACCTCCTTGTGGTATATACCCATTAGTGGAATGACTGGATCAAAAGAAATGGAGTGTTTAGTGACTTCCTCCCATACTTCCAAATTGTTTATCTTAGGAATATTTTCATGGTTTAGTGCAGTGGTGCATCCCTTTAGTCCCTGCTACTGAAACTGGGGGAATCTGAGATTGGGGGTTTGCTTGAGCTCAAAAATTCTGAGCTACAGAATGGTTAAAGTTGATCAGGTGTCCACATTAGGTGTGCGACCAACATGGTGAGTTCTTGAGCATCAGACTGCCCAAAGAGAGGCACACTGGCCCAGGTTAAAAACACAGCAGGTCAAAGCTCCCTATGGGTCAGCAGTAGGAGAGGTCTAGGTGTGGCCACTACAGTTCTGACCTGAATGAATTAGGCTGGAGAAAGAAAGAAAAGAAGAAAGGAAGAAAGAAAGGAAGGAAGTAAGGAAAGAAGGAAGAGAAAGAAAGGAAGAAAGAAAGGAAGGAGGACAGGAAGAAAGGAAGTAAAAAAGGCAGGAAGGAAAGAGGGAAGGAGCGAAGGAAGGGAAAGAATAAAAGAAAGAAAGAAAGAAAAAGAGCATTTTCATGGTGCTTTAGTACTTTGATGGAAGATGGGCTAGAAAAGCAAACTTGATCATATTCCAATGAGTCAGTGCTGGCACTTGTTAGCTATGTTGGACCTTTGTTAATAGGGTTCAGTTGGAGCGGAAGGTTAAAATGAGATTTGAGAGTTTGTTATAGATTTCAGTGACCTTCATACGTAAAATGGGGATAATAATCGCACTTATCTCCCAGAGCGGTTGTGAGGATCAAATGAGATAATAATTGTAAAACACTTAGTATAGTGTCTGGCACATAGTAGGTGCTATATAGATACTAGCTGTTGTTGTTATTACTGTTGTTGTTATCATCCATGCTGTTGCTGTTCCTCGTTACACATCTGGCTGTGTAAAACAAACAAACAAACAACATCCCTAACTATGGCTTCTCTTATAGAAGTTATTGCTGAGAAGAGTGGTCTGTGCCAAGCTGAATTTCCCTTCAGGTTTGATGGTGACTAATCTATATGGTGTAGCATTTTTGCTTTGGGATCTTTATATTTTGACTGTCGCTTTCACTTTGTCATCTCTATAAATGACCACTGTTGACATAAAGCGCTGAATAAGGAAACTCTGGTTCTGGCCCTGGTCCTCCAGGCTTTGCGTGGCTTTGGCCAAGCCTCTTCATCTCTTGGGGTCTCATTTTACCTATTTACTAAATGAAGAGGTTGGATTAATTACTTTGAAAATTCCTTCCAGTTTTAACATTCTTTGATTTAGTTGCCAGTGAAATTCCACGTAAGTTTCTTTGGTGTATTAGAAAACCCAGCCAAGATTTGGACTCAAATGTTATTGTTTAAAGGTTAAACTTTTACTTGTTTCTTTTTTTTTTCCTTGATGGAGTTTGAGATAAGAATGACGCTCATGTAATCGAAAAATCAATTTGGCGCCAGAGAATAGATAATGAAATATGCCTCCTTCCTTTCAGAAGTGGGAGATTACGTGGGCAGGATGTTGCGTATGTTGCCAGGCAAGGTCACTAGGTCAGTTGATTTTGCTTACCTGTTTTACAAGGAGGTAGAGATAATATGAAAATGGCGGTGATCCAAAAATAAAATGCATTGACCAATTTGATTCCCCCCCCCAAAAAGAGTTGTATTCATGCTGCACACAGATTACACTACTAATTTCCATGAACCCAATCTTTTGTTTCTCTCTTTAATTTCCTGGAAGCTATCATGACTGACTCCTACGAATCTTCAAAAGCCACCAAAGCAGCAAGAAGCAATCTTGCCCTATACCAGTTTGCAATCAGCATTTAATAGGGCTCATTTTAGGAATATAGTTTCAACTACTAAATTATACGTATTCCCTGATGATGCCATTAATAACTGACTTTTTGAAAAAGAGCTAAATAATGAATGAAAATGGCTTTTTGATGTAGTGGAAAGAAGCCTGGAATCAGAGTCTGAAGAACTGGGTTTGGGTCCAAGCTCTGTCAATTACTCTCTGTGTGACCTTAGGCAAGTCATTTAGCCTTTCAGGGCTTTATTTTCCTCAACTGTAAAACGGGGATAAAGTTATTGTGAGGATATAAGACATATCTTTGTAATAATAAATACATATAAATATCAAGATCGGTTTGTTTATTTGTTTTTGGTCCAGACCTACAATTTCATCAGGTTAGAGACTTCCCAGTGTGGAAGCTTCTTCGGTACCACAAGTTATCTTGAACTTAAAGCCTTAGAGAGTTGACTGGGGTAGTGAAAAGTAGTAAGACTTGCCCAGCTAGTGTGTGTCAGAGGTCATATTTGAAATCTAGTCTTCTTGACTCCAATGCCACCCCTCTATGGTACCCTCTAGGTACCATGTTACCTCTAGGGCAGCGAGGTGGTGCAGGGGATAGAGCACTGGGGTTGGAGTCAGGAAGACTTGAATTTAAATCCAGCCTCAGACACTTACTAGCTATGTGACCCTTGGCAAGTCACTTAATCCTGTTTGCCTCAGTTTCTCCATCTGTAAAATGAGCTGGAGAAGGAAATGGCAAACCACTTCAGTATCTTTGGCAAGAAAACCTCAAATGGAGTCATGAGGAGTCAAACACAACTGAAAAACAATAACAGCAACAACAAATCTACCTCTAGTCAATAATTCTGGGCAGGACAAACTCTAAGGTACTCACTTAGCTTGATAGCGGCCAACAAAATGTCGCACAACTCTATAGAGGTTGATTACATCTTATAGATGCCTCATTAGTAAATGCTGTGTTAATGGGCTGGAGTGGATTGCTTTTTCCATGGGGAGGTATTTAAGAACAAAACAAAGCCCAAAGCTTTTCAGATACCTATTTTGGACATGTTGAGTTTTGTTTTGTTTTGGAGGCAGTTGGGGTTGAGTGACTTGCCCAGGGTCACACAGCTAGTGAGTGTTATGTGTCTGATGTCAGATTTGAACTCAGGTTCTCCTGACTCCAAGGCAGGAGCTCCATTCACTGCGCCACCTAGCTGCCCCCTCAGATACCTATTTCAATGTAAAAGGGGTGTTTGGGGACATCAGCAAGTAGAATGAAATCTATCTGACTGAGACTATGATGTGGTGACAGGTGAGGAGCATTTACTTTGATATATCCATGTTAATATCTAATCCTCTGGGAGGAGGCAGAGGGATGAGGGAGATGCCCTGTAAAAACAACACCAATCTCCGTGGATCTTAAGTGCGCAAAATTAAGAGGTGTGCCCTTGTTACTGAGGTCATACAGCTGTGTATGAAAAATGGAACTGACTGCCTTTCAGTGGAGATAGAGTGGCACCCCAGCGCCCTGTTGTTAATAGGCTGGAAGAGTTTGTTTTGGAGGCTTATAATGGCTTTGCATGCACTCTATTCCCGGTGTCTTAGAAATATGTAAACTATCATTGAGACCTCCTGTATTGTATTACCACAACACAAAGTCTTTGCGATTGGGGGAGGGGTGTGGGTCTGGGAAGGTGGTTCCTAATGGCCTGTCAAAACCCATTCAGGAACAGAGCTGGGGGGGGGGAACTGGTTTCTTCTGTGATGTCTACTGATGGGCTGGATCACATCGCAACAGACTGTGGAATGTGCTAAGGCATTTAGAATATTCTAAAAACAGAAGAGTATGCATACAATAATCCTAGCAGAATGCAGAGAATGAGAGAGAGAAGCTGTTTCTCCATTGGTTCATTGAAGAACGGTGGTTATCCCAGTGACTGTCCTATCATATCGCCACACATGGCATAGGGAGAGTTCAATTCACCTTTTTTTTCATGCCAAAAGATAGCCATTGAATTTTTTAAACTTTTTCCTCCCAGAATCTCCACATTTTACAATGGCAACAACTTTACTTAATAGCAGGCTGTGTGGAATGTGTAAGGAGATATATTTTGAAAAGAAAAATAGAATCCATTTCCTTACCAAGCTTAATAAGACCTGGTAGAATCACCTGGAAGATGCCTTGTTAATATTACTAGATAATGTGATTAAGGCTCACCTTATCTCAATTTACCATTTTTTTTGTGGGGGCGACCTGGAACCTGATTGACATCTTTCAGAAGTTGGAGGAAATGACGAATGATGCTGCTCTTTTGATTCTGACCAATAAGGAGAAACTGGTAGCTGAAATAGAAAATATTGGAGATAACAACCTTAGGATGACCATGTCATCTCAGAGTTTGTGATAAATAATGAGGAATACATAGGGTATAGTCTGACAAGTACCCTGAATTTTAGGAAGCCAGACTTCAGAATCTAGAGATAGCATGGGTAAGATCTTATGCTTGAAGTCTCCAAGTAGGAATTCAGCTCAAGACATCTTGGAAACTCTCAAGAACAATTTCCAGAAACTCAGTATCATAATTAATTTTATTTAGGAACAAAAAGGGAAGTATTTAAAGAACTTGAAAAAATCACTAATTTGTGCTGACTGGGCTCATTTCAAATTTATGCTATCTAATCTCAATTGTGTTCTCACTGCAGCAAAGAAAGCATTCTATTCCTCTCTAACTGATTTGCCACCCCACTCTCCTCAGCTATTACAAACCTTCTAGTCTCCCATGGTACCCTCTCCCCCATCTGCCTATCTGACTACCTTGCCTCATAAACTTTACTAAAAAAATGGAAGCTATTTGCTAAGAATTCCCCCTTCTCTCCTCATTTCACATCACTTAGACATCTCTTTACATTATGTCTTCCTTCATTTTAATCTCAGATGAAGAGGTAGCCAAGATAACCCTTCTATATGTGCTCTTTTCTTTTTTTTAAGTGAGGCATTTGGGGTTAAGTGACTTGCCCAGAGTCACACAGCTAGTTGAGGGTTATGTGTCTGAGGCTGGATTTGAATCAGGTACTCCTGACTTCAGGGCCAGTGCTCTATCCACTGTGCCACCTAGCTGCCCGTTATATGTGCTCTTTATCCTTCTGTCTCCCTAGTTCTCCAGCAAATTACCTCCACTATCATCACCACCTCCCTCTTGTCTTCAAACCTATCTACTGGCTCCTTCCCTGCTACTTAAAACTGCATCCTTTTCTCCCAGATTCTTAAAAAAAACCCTCACTTGATACAACCATCCCCACTGTCTATGATCCTAGAGCTCTCTTTGCTTTTATGGTTATACTCCTTGAGGAAGCCATCTACACTAGGTACCTCCACATCCTCTCCTCTCACTCTCTGCAATCTGACTTCTGGCTTCACTATTCAACTGAAACTGTGCTCTCCAAAGTTACTAGCGATCTCTTAATTGCCAAATCTGATAGTCTTTTTTCAATTCTGAAAATTCAACTCCGAAAATTCTTAAAATCTCTTTGACCTCTCTGCAATGTTTAATACTGTTGATCACCTTCTCCTCCCAGGTTTCCCTAGGTTTTTGTGACATTGCTCTATCCTCAATCTCTTCCTGACCAACTCCTCAGTCTCCTTTGCTGGTTCTTCATCTATGCCATACACATGAATTATGGGTATCCCTTAAGATTTTGTCTTAGGTCTCCTTCTCTTTTCACCCTGTACTATCTTACTTGATGGTCTCATCAGCTCCCATGGGTTCATTTATCATCTCCATACAGATGATTCCCAGATGAACATATCTAGCCAAACTCTCTCTACCTAGCTACTATTTCATGTCTAAATGTCTCTTAGACATTTTGAACTAAATGTACTGCAGGCATCTCAAACTCAATGTGTCCAAAGTGAAACTTATCTTTTCCCCAAAATTTTACCCACTTCTGAACTGACCTGTTTTTTTCAAGGATACCGTCACCCAGGATCCTAACCTTGGTGTCAAACTGGACTCCCCTCACTCTCCCCTTGCATCCAGTCTTTTGCCAAGTGGTGTCCTTTCTACATTTGCGACATCTCTCACATGTATCCCCTTCTCTGTACTCACATAGATACTTCTCTAGTTCAGGTCATTATCACCTTATCACATGACCATCTACTATCTCAAGTTTCTCACCACTCCAGTCCATCCTTCCCTCAGCTACCAAGACAATTTTTCTAAAGAATAGATCTGCTCGTGCTCAGTGAGCTCTGGCAGCCCCTCTATCACTTCCAAGACCAAATATAAACTCCTTCCTGTGTTTGGTATTTAAAGCTTTTTATAGTCTGGCCCTTTCCTACCTTTCAAACCCTCTTATTTATGCTGTCATCTCCCAGCATTCTTTGCTTCAGCTAGACTTGACTATCTGCTTTCCCTATACATTAACATTCCATCTCTTGACTCTGTACCTTTATACTGTCTGTCTTCCATGCTTAGCATCCTCTGCCTTCTCACCTCTGCCTCAGCTTCTCTGGCTTTCTTCAAGAATGAGCCCAAAGTCTACCTTCTTTTTTAAAATTTAATTTAAAATTTTTTAATTTGTGATAGAAAACAAGCATTTCCATAACATAGTGTAACAATAAAAGATGACTGCTCACAAAATGGCAAATCTATTATGTGCAACTTGCCATTCCTTTTGAATATATGATAAAGTTATCGTGTAAATTTGTTTTCCTTCCCCCTGCCCCCATACTCTAGAGATGGCTACCATTAGACACAAACCTTTCCCAGTCTCCTCAGCTACTAAGGCCTTCCCTTTTTAGATTACCTCCATCTACTCTGTGTATATCTTGTATGTACTTAGTTATTTTACATGTCTCTTCCATTAGAATTATGCTCCTTGAGTGCAGGGACTATTTTTTTGCCTTTTTTTTTTTGGTGGAGGGGGTGAAGGGGAGGGTGCTGATCCTGAGGGCTTAGCATAGTGCCTGGAACATAGCAAGCATTTAACAAATGCTTGTTTACTGACTGACTGACTGATGCAGCTACTTGACCGAGCTCATAAAAATACAGATTTAAAATGGACATGTACAAGAGACTGAACCTGGAGCAGATAACTTAGGATAAATACAAAAAGAACCCCTTATAATAAAGTATGCTCTGTTTAAAAAAAAAAAAAGGATTGTGTTTCTGGCAAGCTAACTCCCAACACAAGCTGAGGCTTGTGAGATAAGCTAAAGATAACAAAAAAGGGCATTTTTACCTTATGGTTGGAAAAAAGAGGAAAATTAAGTAGTAGGGTAGCTTCTTGGAGTACTTTGTATGCCTTAAAGCCCCATAGAACTAGGAGTTATTGTTATTGTTGGGTTAGAATGAATAAAAATATGATGGATTCATAGCAGAGTAAAGAATGCAGGACCAAGAAAACAATGCACATAATGACTATAGCAGTGCAAATGGAAAGAACAAACATGAGGAAATTGAATGCTTTGGAGTGAGAATGATCAAGTTTGGCCTGGGGAGAAAAGATGTGGAAAGGAACCTTCATTCCTTCTTTGCAGAGGCTGGGGACTATGGATGTGGAACATTGCTTGTGTGCTCAGATTCAGGTGATTTGTTCCTTAATTTTGCTGAACTTCCCCTTTCCCTTCTTTTTTATTGTCATAAAAGGTGGCTCACTGTTAGAGGAAAGGGAAGGGATATATTTGGAAATAAAGGTTATTTTGTTGTTCAGTCATTTCTGAGTCTTTGTGATCTCATTTGGGGTTTTCTTGGCAAAGATGCTGGAGTGGTTTGCCATTTTCTTCTCCAGCTCATTTTGCAGACGAGGAAACTGAGGCAAACAGGGTTAAGTGACTTGCCCAGAGTCACAGAGCCAGTAAATGTCTGAGACTGGATTTGAACTCATGAAAATGAGTCTTTCTGACTCTAGGCCTGGTGCTCTATCTACTGTACCACCTAGCTGCCCCATAAAAGTGATATAAAAACAAAATATTTTATATATATATAATATATATGTATGTATATATGTATACATACATATACATTTATATACATAAATATACCCACATACATAATACTTACGTACATACATACATACATACATACATATATATATATATATATATTAAGGTGGCTAAGCCAATTGGAGAAAAAAACAAAAACAAAAAGACAAAAAAAAATATGACAGATTAACCAGAGAAGATAGAACTACTCAATTCCTATTTTATTTGTGTTTCTTTTTCAACAAGAATGATCTCAATCCAAGAAAAAGAGAATAGGAGCTTTTTCAATAGGATGGAAGCCCACAGTAAGTTAGAGAATAGTAAGAAAGAACATAGCTGTTCTCAGTGAGTTCAACTCAACTGACCTGGATGAACTACATTCTAGGTTACTCAAAAAGCTTGTGATTGCATTAACGCTGCTACTGATATTTTTGAAGGAGAGGTGCTAACATAAAGTAGAGAATGGGCAAATGTCTCAGCTTTTTTTTTTTTAAGGGAAAGAATGCATATACTTTAAACTGTATGCTAATGTACTTGATGGCCATTCCAGGCACATCTCACAATTCTAGAACAGATTGTCAGAAGGAATGGTCTGTGAATGCTTAGAAAAATGCTTAGAAAAAGGAGAGGTGATCAAATTAAGTCAGAATTCATTAGCCCCAAGTCATACCAGACTAAACTCATTTCCTTTTTTGACAGTTCCTATATCAGGGGAATATCATCGACACAATCTGCCTGAATTTCAGCAAGGCATGTGACAAAGTCTCTTTTAGTATCCTTGTAGATGGTGAAGAGTCGTATGTTAGTTGATAATGCAGCTAAGTGGTTTCAGAACTAATTGACTAAACCCAAAGGGTGTTGGTCGCCATCTTATTCCTTTCTCCTCCTCCTGCAACCACCCAAGTTCAGGCCTCCATCTCTCCTTGCCCTGTTTTATGTAACCTTCTAACTGATCTTCCTATTCCTACTGGGTTCCTTCTCCAATCTCTTCTCACTGCTGCCTTAGCAATCTTCCTATCTGATTATTTCACTCTCTACTCAAAAATCTTTATATTTGCCCATTGCTCCTTGAATGAAAAAATGAACTTCTTTTGCCATAAAAGGCTCTTTGTAATCTTATTCCAGACTTCTTTTTCTGCCTCATCTTATGTCAATACCCAAATATTCTACATTTCAGTAAAACAAGACAAATCTCCACTCCATTCTTATCCTGTCCTCTTCCATCTCTGTGCTCAGGTCACCTTCCATACCAAAGTCACTCCCCCCACCCTCCACAATATTGAAATCTCTTCTTTCCTTACACTCAGTTCCATCTCCTCCATGAAGCCAACCTTGACCCCTTCAGGGGAAAATTATCCTCCTCACATTTTATATAGGATTTTGGTTAGTAGTGTCCTTTTCATTGATCACATTTCCCTTTGTATCTCACTCATTTGTGCATTTTTTTTGTCATTTTGGATTATAAACTCTTTCAGAGTTTTTGAGACTATGTTATACGTCTCTTTATATTCCGCTTCTTTTCCCCACCCCCCCAGGCTTGGCAATAATGCTTTGCATAGAACAACGATTTTAATGGTAATTGACTTTTATGTAGTATAAAGTGCATAAAGTACTTTACGTCTCTTATTTTATAAAGCTTTATTTTAACCTTATAACAACCCATTTGGGCAGATATTATGTGTATTTTTTTGCAGATGAGAAAATTGAGGCTTAGAAAAGTCAAATATTCTGCTTATACTCATATAGCCACTATCAGAAACAAGATTTAAAGTTAAGTCTTCTTGACTCTAAATCTAGCTCTTTGCTGGAGAATTAGTATCCAATCCAAACCAACCAGTACTTTTTAAAGCGTCTAGTACATGTAAGCACTGCATAGTCAGTATTTATTTAGTTCTTGTTGAATTGAATTATTCTTGAATTGAACTTAGATGGAAATCTCCCGAAGAGCACTAGAGGTTTCTATCTTTGACCCCATTTTGGTCAAAAATTTTTATCAATTACTTAAAGGAAAGTAGAGATGATATACCCATCAAATTTGCAGATTACATATAGCTGGAAGGAATAACTAGCACACTAGATTATAGAGTTGGAATCCAAAGAGATCTCAGTAGACTAAGACAATAGACTGGATCTTATAAATGAAATTTAGTAAGGATACATGTAAAATCCTACACTTGGGTTTGAAAAATAATGGCACAATAATGGGATCAGAAAGTTGTAGCCAGACATTAATTCATGCTAGAAGGACACAGAGAGTCTTCAGCAAACTGTGAAATCCATGTGAATCAGCAGTGTGACAGTGATACCAACAAAGCTAGGGTGATGCTAGACTTCATTACTAGAAGCAGCGGGTGCAGAGCTCAAGGAGCAATTGTTGTATTATACCTTGCCTTTGCCAGTCCATAGCTGGAATCTTATGTTCACTTGGTCAGAACTTAGAAGGGATACCAATTAGCTGGAGTAAATTCACACAGGATGGTGAGGGGACTTGAAACCATGGCGCATGAGCATAGTGAGAAAGAACTAGGAATCCTTTGCCCAGAGAAGATTTAGGGTTGACATGATGGTAGTCATCATCAAATGGTTAGATTTTGTCATGTCAAAGAGGGATTATGCATCATGGGATCAAAGATTTAGGAGGAATTTTAGAGATAATTGATAATTTGTATATAATTTATAAATGAGGAAAATGAAGTCCAGAGAGATAAAATTACCAGTGCAAGGTCTCACAGGTAGTTAATGAATATTCCTTAATCACCTACATGAGCTAATCCTGGGGATACAAAGAGAAGAAAAAAAAATCCCTGCTCTCATAGAGCTCACAGTCTAATGGGAGGGACAACATGCAAACATCTATGTACAAAGAAGATAGCAACAGAATAAAAAGGAGATTTAGGAAGACACCAGCATATTTGACAAAACTGGAATCCATGCATAGAAGCTATAGGAAGACATATTGGGGCTTATCACAAGAAAAATCCTTATAACAATTTGATCAGCCTAAAACTTGAATAGGTTGCTTTTGAGGGAGGAGAAATGAGAAAGTTCTTTGTCTTTGTGGGTCTTCAAACAAAGACTTGATGATCACTTGTCATCCATGGTCTAGACGGCATTAATGATTTGGGTAGGAGTTGGCCTACATGATCTCAGAAGTCCATTCCAATTCTTCAGTTCTATGATTCTTTGAAAATCTGTTAAGGTTCATGACCATGGATATTGCTGAGCCCTTTGCCTGCTGTAATGAACCTGCTGTAATGAATAATGAGATCAAAAATGAAATAATCCCTACTCTTGAGGTGCTGATATCTATTGAGAGAGACAAATGTATATAGCTATACATATATGTTATATGTAGAGAGAATATATATATACACAGAATAAAGAAGATATAAATGTGAAGTAGTTAATCTGGGAGAGTTCTAACAGTCAGAAGATGTGGTGGATAATTAATAATAACTGAGGAAACCAATCTGAGCTATACAATTTATTAGCAAAACAGGTGTAATAAATGGGTTAATGGACTCTCCAGTCAGTCCAAAGACCCTGAATACAGAATGAGACACATTTTTATGTATTAAAAACAATCAAATAAGATCAATTAATCTAAAGAAAACAATTAACCAGGATACAAAATTAAGTGATCTGATTTCTCATTGAAGGGAAAATTAGGGACTTTCCAAGTTGGGAAGGGAAGAATGAACAGATGCAATTCCCTGAAATCAGAAAAAGAAGTATCTCACTCCCTCCAAGTATTCAATCAAAGGAACACGGAAACAATAACTGATTGACCAGTACAAAGCTTGTTTTCAGACAAGACATATGGATGGCTTGAGGTGTATAATTGTGAGAAAACTCTTTGCATCAATCTTCTGATTTGACTGGGTTTCTGGTCAGTATAACCTAGGTCTTTAGTTAAGGGTTTCTAAGCAGCAGGTAGACATGGTCCAGCTTCTCAGCCACACAGGGCTAGGTTCAAACAATGCAATAAAGTTTTCTCTCACTTTCCATAATTGAATAAAGTTTTCTCACAAGACAGAAACTGGACTAGACCCATAATTGAATAGAAAGGGAACTGAGCTAGTTCCAGAATTGGGTCACAAGATGGGAGTCAGCATGGTTCATTCACTTCCCACAGGGGATCAGGAAAGGCATGGAATAGATTAGGTGGTACTTGAAGGATGTAAGGAATTCTATGACAGAGAGACAAGGAGAATCCACTGTTAGAACTAGAGCTTAAATATGTCATAAAAAAGAGAAAAGGACCTATTTGTAAAACAAACAAACAAAAAGGTTCTTAACTTCCTGATTAGTAATAATAAAAGCCTGGAAACAACCTGTGTGTTCAATGACTAAAGGATGGTTGAAAAAATTAAGATACAGGATTGTAAGAGACAGAATGGTATTGAGATCCAGTTGTGGAGTCATGTGGACCTGGGTTCAAATTATTCCTCCAACACATAGTAGTTATGTGATCCTGAGCAAGTTGCTCAGCCCCTCTATGGCCTAGGCAAGACTGTAACTTGAAGGGTAGTTACTGAATTGGATCAGTAAGGGGAATTTCCCCATGGGACATTCCCTACAACAGTGAAATCATAAGTCCAGGCTGCCCTCCTCCCAAGCCCCATAAATAATAATGTAATGGAATATATTCATTCCAGGAAGAATAATGAATGTCAAATATACAAGAAATGGGTAGAAAGCTATAGTGAGCACCAGCAGACAGGTGGAGAACTATTAGGAGAAAATGTTGCACTTGTTGCTTAACAGTGTCTCTATTGGGCTGTTTTTGCTTAACTATTTTCCTTTTTTCCTAGTTAAAATTTGATTCTGGTGGGGGTTGGGTGATGTGACTAGAAGCATATATCCAGAAATGTCTGTGATGTAAAAACAAAATACACCCATAAAACTTTTTTAAAAGAATAGTGAGGACCCTTAAGCTCATTTAAAAATTAGATTTGAATTATTAAGATTTAATTTACCTGCCATTGTTCAGTAGTACATCTATTACATAAAACAAGGCCTGCAGTTATATACTTATATATTCAGGGTTACAAATGACCTTGTAAGTTACATGGTCCTATTCTTTCATTTTAATGATGAAGATTGCTTGCATCACTGCTTTTTCTAATCAATTTCCAGTTGGTAAATTCAGGTCATGGTATCAGGAGGGATGTTTGGTTACCTTTCCCAGGGTATAAGACTTGTCTGAATTTTTACATTTTTGAGGTTAAGAACCTCAGATGGACTTGGATAATGACACAGGAAAAATGCATTTTTTTTTGTCTACATAATGGGGAGGATTGGCTGGTTAGGGCTTAGTCCTAAGAGTGTGCTCAGATTTTTCCTTTCTGGGGGATTATATAGAGCATCCTCAATATTCACTGCCAGGTTCTAATCCAGTTTGTAGAGGCATGGGGAGCCTACTTCTGACCACAAATGACAGAGGGGCTGGAGCTGTAAGGTGATAAAGAGTCTTTTGGTTATCTGAGGGCCTGAAATTATTGATGATTCAGGAAGTGCTGAACTGGAACTGAGTTTGGACACAAAAAGATTGGTATGTCACTCCCTGAGTCAAGACCTGCTCTGAACTGCTGAGTGGGGCAGAGGCAGAGGCTCCCTTTTTCCTACCTGGTTGCCATGTGCCTATGGATCTTCAAAAGGTTGGAAAAGCCATCAGGGGTTCCCCTCTAAGACACTCTAGCAGAGTACACCAAAAGTGGCAATAATGGCCAATGACAGACAATGGGATGGCGTCGACTTAAGGGATATGATGGTGAGAAGGGTTGACTATGGATTCTAGAAAGGTGCCACTTCAGAACCCAGCAGAGAGCTTCATGAGACTTCCAAAAAGGGAGAAATGAACTCTCTAGGTCAACGACTTAGAGGTACCTCTTAGCCACACATGGTTTCTATTTTCTTGGTAAATGCCCTGTTGTTAAAGTTAATTGATATTGACTGATTGATTGATACTGGGGAGCACACTGGATGCGGTGGGGCTTGTGAGGGAGTGTTAGAAGCTGCAACCCTCAAGTTTTACCTCTAGAACCCTGAAGGGAGCATTCTCTTTTCTAGGATCCTAATCTGCCAATGCCAGTTAGATGAGTGGGCACAGTGGTGGGGGAGGGAATGGGCTACATCTGCTTGTTGTCTATACATTGATTTCCTTCTACATTGTTAAATGGTAAACTTTTTAATGTGTGATATCATTCTTATATGTATTTAGCTACTTGATGGTGACCTGCCTATGTATGATTGTGGGAATAAAATGCTGCCATTCCTATGTCTGATTGTTCCTTAACCATAAAGATTAGTTTCCATGGAATATATATTGTATGTGAGGAGGATGCCTACCCGAAAATGTGGAGATCAACTCAAAAAGCATAACTTTTGTTTAGAAGAAATTCCAAATCCCTAAGGTAGACCAAGATTAGAAAAAAGAAGCAATGGTGACCACCAAGAAGATACTTATTCCTCTACTCCCACCCTAGGGGTTTGGGGTGTCTTTCATAGCCTTCAAAAGTGGCCGTTAAAAATTAAACCTGAAATATTTATCTTCCTGTTTACATTGGCTTTGACCTACAAATATAAGTTGCCTCAATACATTCATAAACCAATCCAAAACAATAAGCATGGCTCAAATTGATTCATGGACTTAGATGACACTGGAATCTATGTTTCAAATGAGCCTCCTCTGATTCCCCAGGACCAAGGTTCTCCAACAGGGCTTCCTTGAAGAATAGGCTGGTTGTGTAACTTTTGATTTATTGGGGAGAGGAAAACCAGGATTTGGATGCTTATTTGCTGAAAGCTCAATGTGGTAAAGTGGGAAATTGATTGGCCATTGGACTGGAACAGCATGGTGGTTGTTGTTTTAAAAAAATTTGTCTTTTCAGCATTTTGGCAAGTTACCATCTCCAAAAGTAATTTGTGTTTCAATGAAAAGAAGGGTTTGAGTGAATAAAGCTTATTATTCAGTGTCTAACCCAATTTGTTTGATTTGAACAGCAGTCAGAGGGACGAGTGTGTACTTGACATTTCTTCTGAAGAAGTGTCTAAAGTTCTTCCAATCCAGGCCCCATTAGGGGAGTTAGTTTTTAAAAAAAATCTGTTCTGTCTGTTCACCAGCAGCAATCACTGATCATTTTGAACAAATTCACCAGGCAGGGGGATCCTCTTAGGTAACTAAAAGGCTAGGTTCTGTTCTTTACTCTTCCATTCCCCACATCTGAGAAAGAGAAACTTGTATGAAATGTTGCCCTTCATGCTGTTTATAAAAAGAGCCCAGCAAAATCTGGATTGGCTACAAAATCTCCCAGTTTTCATTTAGAAATTCTCCGAAAGTACTGTACTTATTGGGTGGGCCAACTTTATCTCAAAGTGACTATCAAGGATTGTAGAGTCCTCACATATTCCCAGGCCATCAGTTAGGTCAATGGTTCTTAAGGCATGGTCCATGTAGGCAATGAGGTATAGTAGAAAGAGTCAGGACCCATTTAAACACAACTCTGCCGCTAACTAGCTGTGTGACTACGTCTCAATCTTTCTGGGTTAGTTACCTTATTTGTATAATGAGGCAATTAAGCTGGATGATCCCTTTCTAACTCAATTATCCTGTGATTCTAGGATCTTATATGTCTTCCATCTTGTCAATAGGCTGGTTTCTTATAACAGTATTTATACTCTTGCTTTAGAGTTCTAGTGTCCTTGGACTCTCTAGAGTTCTAGTGTCCTTAGTTAACTCCCTTGTAAAATAAGGGGATTGGACTAGAGGACTTCTAAGTTCTCTTAAATCTATGATCCTGGCTCTGCCACTAACTAGCTGTGTGATCTCATTTACTTTCCTTCTCTGGGCCTCGGTTTCCTCATTTGTAATATGAATGATTGATGACATGACCTCTAAAGCCCCTTTGACTCTATGTCTATGATGAAGATTTGACTTACTGAGTTCATATGAAGTTAAATGACTTATTCAAGATCCTTGGGGCTTTCTACCTTGCTGAAGTGATCCACAGACAGAAGAAAGCTAAGAAACACTCATAATGAGGGTTCTTACACACTGATCTATTGCCTTCTTTCAAACAAACCTAAAGTCTGGAGTTGCTATTTGGAGCGGTGGTTGGTTTATTCTTTAAATTATGGTTCATATCTATGTCACACTTTATTGCTAAGCTATTTTCCTCACAGTGTTTTTGCATATGAGCCAACAGGTTCAGGAATTCAACTCAATTCAGCAAGTGTTTATTAGATGGCTATTATGTGCCAGCCACTGTGTTAGGTGCCAGGGATACAAGGACAAAGACAAAAACTGGCCTTACCCTCAAGACACTTAAATTTTATTGGAGGGAAGGTTAAATAGCATGTCCATATTCCCACAATGGATAAATATCAGAGTTGGGACTTGAACCCTGGTCTTCTGAGGCCACAATCAGTGATCTTCTTCCTAAAACCCAGGGTACCTTTGAAAGCAACTCTAAAGACCTAAAAAAAAAAATCATAAACTCAGAACAGACCTCAGCACTAGTTCCAAACCATAATTATTCGATAGGGCAATGCTTAATCTCTTAAAGTGCTGTGAGTAAACAGTTGCCTTTTATAGATGATTAAAAACACTGCTGCTTGATCATTAATTAAGTCTTGAAACCAAGTATTCCACTGCAGTAATTGACTATTTTTAGCAAGACTTTCCACAGACTCTGTGTTTTGTTACCAAAGAAATGAGTTATGGATACATCAACTTGCAGTGGTCATTTTTATTGCTTTATGGGACTTCCATCTTCTCACGGAAATTCATGCAGGACCAAAACAAGCCATTTCTAAAAGCACAGGAGTCATACAAGACTTCTTTAGAGGTAAAATGTGATGGGTGGTTCTGATTTTGAAGTCTTAGGTAAGGAAATGGGGGTAGTAAAAGCACTGACAATCCCCCAGACATCCCAAACAGCTCTGCAAAGAAAAGAGCCAGCGACATGGAAACAGAAGTAAATAAAATATGCTGTGAAGAAAATAAGCTTCCAAATCAGAGCAAGCTCTCTGAAAGTTATGATGCGGGCTGCAAAAATAGAGCTCATATTTCATCCTCTGAGGTTTGACATGCCCTGTGACCGCCACTCCACACAGGCAGGCAGGCAGGCAGGCAGCCAGACCGGCTGTAACTTCGCTCTCTG
Source organism: Vombatus ursinus (assembly GCF_900497805.2). Taxonomy (NCBI): domain Eukaryota; kingdom Metazoa; phylum Chordata; class Mammalia; order Diprotodontia; family Vombatidae; genus Vombatus; species Vombatus ursinus. The sequence continues at coordinate 2,374,751 of NW_020954611.1, read as the reverse complement.
TTAAGTCAGTCTCTCAAAAGGAGAAAGAACTCTGCTCTCCGGTGAGGTAGGATTTGGTGCTGCTTTTTCCTTGGCTGCCTTTCTTGGAAGTGGTGTGAGGCCTTCCCCTATCAGAGACGTTGGCAAAGACAGGATGGAGAGCAGCTGAAACTTTAGGTTGGTCCCCATGTACCCCCTGAGACGATTCCAAGTCATGAGCTATAAAATGGACAGACTCAAAGTTGTCATTTGGGATAATTTTTCACATATAAAAATGTATAATGGAAATATTTTAAAGTGAGGGTTCTTATTAAGTAGGGTCCAAAGACAGATTTCATGGGTCTCTGAACTTAGGTGGGAAAAAAAACAAGTACTTGAAAATTACTTTTATCTTTAATGGTCACATTAGATTCATGTGACATTTACTTGTCATTTGGGATAATTTTTCACATGTAAAAATATATAATGGAAATATTTTAAAGCAAGGGTTCTTATTAAGTAGGGTCCAAAGATAGATTTCATGGGTCTCTGAACTTAGGTGGGAAAAAAAAAACCAAGTACTTTAAAATTACTTTTATCTTTAATCTAATCAAACGACCAGGCAAAGAAGAAATCTTTACCTAGCTTCTGAAATCTATTCTAGAGGTTATCCAGTATTCAAAATCAAAGGTAGCCAGTTGGTGAAGTGGATAGAGTCACATGCAACTTGATGAGGATTGGGGACTTGAGCATGCATATTGAAGGGGATCTCCTGCAGATGTGGCAGAGAGACCTTAATCGTTCCAAAAGACTAGTGGCTCAGGGAGAGAACTGTCTGGTGGGCAGATTATAAATTACATTCCTCTGTTGGTTAATTGTCAAGTGACATTTAATAATTTGTAAAATGTGGCCTTAGGGAAGGCAGACCACAAACCAAAGTGGGCTGCTATTGCTCCTACAACACCTCTTGGTATAGCGAGGATACCCAGAAAGTGCACTAGTAGCTTGCATGATGATCACATTAAAAAACAAACAAACCCCAAAACAACAACAACTATTAAGTGCCCAATATGTACAGATCATTGTGCTAGATGGTGAGGGAGATATAAAGTTTAGGCAGGACTTGAATCCTACCCTCTTGGAATTTGCATTGTAGGAGAGAGTTAGGACATGCAGATAAATATGATACAAAGTAATTTGGAATAATTACATTAAATTGATACAAAATGCTTTGTGAGATATAGGGATGGATGGATGGATGGGAAAGATGTTATCAACTGAGACAATCAGAGAGAAGACACCATAGTGGAGATGACATTGGATTTGACCTTTACAGGCCAGACAGGTTGGAATTCAGTAAATAAAGAGTGCGGTGATTCCACAAGTATAGCATGAGAAAAGGTGTGGAGATGGGAAAACACAGGGAACATGGGCTTCTGGAGACAGAAACCCCATCTCCACTCCTGTTCACCAGGACAGTAACACTGTAGCTGATTTTTATCAGCTTTACATACAGTAGGGCTTTACATACAGTATCTCATTTGTTCCTCATAATGACCCTTTGAGGTAGACACTGCAGGTATGATTATTGCTATTTTACAGGTGAGAAAATTGAGTCTCAGAGAGGTTAAGTGATTGTCTCTAGTCACATAGTTGGTAATTGTCAAAGGCAGGATTTGAACCTAGATCATCCAGGTGTCTGGTCCAGGATACTTCACAGCAAGCCTCACTGCCTTCTCTTTATTTAAACTGATGAAGAATGAAACAAGTAGAACCAGGAGAACAGTTTATATGATGACAACACTGTAAAAATAAACAACTTTGAAAGAAGTGTAAGAACTCTGATCCTGAATCCAAAGGACCATGATGAAACATGCTACCCATTACAGAGAGGTGACAGATTTAAGGTGCAGAATGACACACACTATTTTTGTGTGCAGCCAGCCACTGAGGGAATTTATTTTGCTTAACTTTGTATATTTGTTAAGAAGAAATTTGTTTCCCCCCCGAAATGGATTGGGTGGAAGAAGGAGAGAAAATGGCTTTCTGTTAATTTTCAAAAATAGAGAAGGGGGTGTATGCTACAGATGTGGAAAATTACCTACACATTCAGATGAGGTCACTGTATTATTGTATTATTAGTTTTATTTAACTATTTTAATTTGTTAAGAGACCTCCCAAGAAGTGGGAATAATCTTTAAATGTAATGTAAAACAAAGCCCATCAACAAAAAAAAAAGGAAATTCCTTTTTTTCTTCCTTAAAAGAAAGGAAGAAAAAGAAACTGGATTTAGGCCATCTCAACAGGGACACTTTGGTTCCAAATAGGAAACTTTCTGAAAAAGGTAATTAAGTGAGGGTCATTATTTGGTGACATTATTAATCCTTATTGAAAGCAAAGTGGTCAGTACCAAAAATAATAAAGAGAAACTGTTTTGAGAAACAAAGCACAATCATCGGTTATCATAGATAACAGAAACACAATCATTGATTCTCCTAGTGGAAGGGAAAGATCAATGTCCTGTCACAGGACATGAATTCAAATCTATCTTCTATTGCTTACTACCTATGCTACTTTGGGCAAGTGATTTAACAACCTGGGGCCTCAGTTTTCTCATCTGTAAGATGATGGAGTCTTACTAGTTGGCTTCTGGGTACCCTTCCAACTTTAGATCTATGACCCCTATGACTCTGTGATATATATATATGGCTTTGGGGAATTTCTAAACAAAATTAATTATGTCAAAAGCATAATTAATTAGGCATATGCCCACAACACGCATTAGAATATTCCAGTGCCTATAAGCTGTAGGTGACATACGAGACGAGCTATCAAGAAATCCTCAGAATATCCTCAGCCTGGAAACCACACCCCTTTATCATTGCTTTGGGAAGGACAAAATAAACAATTTAATTTCTGGAACTTTAACTTAGGATAATCACCCATTAAATAGGTATATTACAAGCAAAGGACATGTTTCAGCCTGATGAGTATTTTTCATCTTGTAGCTTGTAATTTCCCTGAGATGCTCAACACTAGATGAGAAATAAAGCTAAATGAACCCTCTCAGCAGCTTAAAGCACAGAGCCGGGGGTTTCACCTGCCTCAGCTTTGGGTTTGGATTTTGAGGCCATAGACTTGATTCAAAGGTAGGTTGTTCAATGGACATTAGAAACTGCCACTAACAGATTGTGCAAGTTTGTATGATTGCTGGCACATAGTAGGTGCTTGTTTGGTTGAATTAAAGCCACTTAGCTTCTCTCAGCATCAGTTACCTCATTTCTTCCAGATTTCTTTATTCCTATATAGTTTACCACCATCCTTTCTGTCACCTTAGAATGAATTCACAATCAAGGAGTCAGTCTTAACTCTTCTCTCTCCTTCTCCCTATTTACCTATTCAGTTACCAAATCTTTGTGCTTCTACATTTACAATATCTTGTTCATCTGACCCCTACTATATAATCACCATCCTAATTCAAACTGTCATCATCTTTCAGCTGGACAATAGCAAGAGATTCCCAAATGACTTTCTTGGCATTCCTCTTCCCTCTCCAAACCACCCTTCACACATTTTCCAAAGAGATTTTCCTAAGGTTCAGATCTGATCATGTCATTCCCCTATGAAATAAACTCATGCATTACTCCTCCTTCCACACTGTACAATCCTATCAAACTGACCTTCTTCCTTACATATATATGGCAGCCTACCTCCTTAACAAATAAGTTTTCATTCATTTCCATTCCTTCCTTCCTCCCTTCCTTCCTTCCTTCCTGATTCAGCTGAAGGAACTACATGAAACCTGTCCTTCTCCCTTCATCTACTAGTGCCCTTTTCAAACAACCTTGTATTCATTCCATATGTTCCCTGTGTAGTTAAATACATACATGTTGTTTTTCCTCTCTCTGGAATGTGAGCTCCTTGAGAGCAGGATTGCTTTCATTTTTTCATCCCCAGTACCTAACATTGTATATGGTTCAGAGTAGACACTTAATAATTAGTTATTGATTGATTTGTAAAAAAATGACGAAAAGTACTGAAAGATCAATGAGGAAATAAAGTAAATGTCCATCAGTGAGGAGAATGACTAAACAAATTATAGTGCATAAATGTAGTAGAGTATTACTGAGTGGTAATAAAAAATGAATAAGAAGAAGGAAAGACATATAAACAAATTCAAAATGAAATAGCAGAACCAGGAAAAAAAACATGCACATTGACCTCAGTGATGTAAATGGAAAGAAAAAAAATGAGACTAGATGCTGTATAATTATAATCAGTAAGCTCATCCCTGAAGAGAGGAGAAAATGCACCTGTCCCTTCTTTGCAGAAGTGGAGGACTGTAGCTATAGAACATTGCATATACCATCAGACCTAGCTGATGCATTAATTTGTTTAGTAGAACTGTCTTTTTTTTCTTTCTTAGCTTTTGTTATAAGTGACAACTCTATGACTAGGGAAAGTGTAATTTTGGAAAATAAAGTGATATAAAACCAAAATATATTAATAACAATTTTTTTAAAGAAAGTTCAGTGAATAAAACAAAACAAAACAAAAAAAGAAAAGTTCAGTGAACACAATTCAAATGTGTCTGGAACTTTTCTCATTGATGCCAAATTTACAGGACACTGGAAGCATTTCAAAATACTAGACAGTGTAGAAGAGAACTTAGCACCTATTTAACAATAATAATTAGTTAAAATAGGAAGTTCTGGGATGGCAGCTAAGGTAAGCCCTCCCCTTTCTCTGATCCCTCCCCCTTCTCTCATTCCTCCCTTTATAGTAGCCTCCCCTTCAGCGTCCTCACATTAGTGACTTGGGGTTTCTGTCTCCTTCTGACCAACTGAAGCACACTTTGTGCCAACTGGACTGGGTGCCAACTCATGGTACTTATTCCAAGTGCAAAACTTCTGACTTACTCTACTGTTAATGCTTTTTTTTTTTTTGCCTTTGTCTGTCATGCATTTCTTTATGTCCCTTCCCCACTCAAGGATTGCATTGCTTCTTCTATCCTGTAATACCTCCAAATACTTTCCCCTGCTCAACCCCAAAGCCTTCAAACTCCTCCTCAGGATGCGCCTGTTTAATCATATCTTTAAGGCTTAGCAAGCTATTTTTACTTTATTCAAGTTTAGACAATAGCACAAGTCTCCTCCATTAAAACAGAAGCTCCTTGAGAGCAAAGACTTGTGTCCGCAGCACTTGTGCTTTGAAAACAGTAAGTGCTTAAGAAATGCTCCATTCATTCATTCATGGTTCACAGGAAGCAAAAGCTGATGAATTACAAGATAAAGTATAGTACAAGATTAAAGGGAGGCACAAAATAGGCTTGAGGTGATTGGAGAAGGGGATCGAGATCTCACTGTGGCTTTTAAACCACAAAGCATCACCAAGTCAGTCAAAGATTCAATCATTTATCATTCACGTGATTTGTTGACCCTACAGTTAATAACTGGTTGGAATTGAGTTTTTCTTTAGGATAACGTATTTGATTGACCAAGTTGACTCTTGCTTGGGATCATAGGATATTAGATTTGGATGCATCTCAGCAATCGTGTTGTCTAATGCACTCATTTTGTAGGTGATCAATCTAAGCTCTGAGAGGTCAGGTGACTGCCAGGGGCATGTAGCTACTGATTAGCAATTTTGGTATCATTGTAGACACAGCCTTGGTATTTATTTGTAGGTGGATAGAGTGGAGGGTATGGTATTTTGAAGGTCCCTGGCTGATGGGGAAGATGCAGTTCAGATACAGTATGGGGAAATGCAGCTTTGCCCAAGCAGAGGACCACGACTTCTACCTGTTCAGGAAGGAAACTTCCTCCTGCTCTTCTCTGTGGGCTCTGCTTTATGGAAACTAAAACTTCTACTTTCTTACTACCTTCTTTTCCCACCCTTCTTTGGTGTCAGATAAGCTCAAAAGTAGCTTTTATTTGTGCTTAGTTCACAATATTCTTAGGAATTATTTTCTGACCTTAGACACTGAGTCTCATATATTATGCCAACCCAGGGAAACAAGATGAACAGGCATATCCATAGGGCCCTGGTGCCAGACAGCATGTGTGTAGTAAATATTCTTTGGGGGGAGAATACACCCAACTAGAGGATCTAATTAACTTCATCTAGTTAATAATAGAGAAAGATCAAGAAATAGAGGAATAGGAGAGTAAGTTGTTGTTGTTTGTCCTTTATCTTTGAAGAGAACCAATACATTGTGAGGGTGGTGTCTTGTGAGACAGAGTTGGGCAAAGTCATCACCCTTACCCTCTCTTCTAGAGTCATCCAAGTCTAGTGCAAGGCAAAAGTCAAGATGACTGGCCATGGCCTGGGATGCAATGGATGACCTTGGTGTCTTAGATGTCTGACCAAGCTTCTAAACACCCTACAATGCCTTTGTATGTTGTCTTTGCATCTCCAGCATCTTTGCCAAGAAAACCCCAAATGAACATGACTGAAAATGACTAAACAACAATGACACAGAATGTGGAGCACGGTGCTAGTACTGGAGGAGACACAAAATGTTCCATCAATCACTCTGCTTGGTTTGTTCTCCATGAAAACTTCTGGTGCCCCCAAGCACCCTCTGTCCCTGAACATTTAATTAGTATCAAAGGCAGGTTATGAACCCAAGCTTTCCAGACTCTATATCTAACACTATACGTATTATGCCAAACTGCCTCAAGGACACATGTTCACACAACTATAATACAAAACAATACATATTAAGTACATAAAAAGGATGGAAGTACAATGCCATTTTAGGTGGCGGTAGGTGGAAGTAAGGAGAAACTTATCATCTCTTGGGGAAATCTATCTGCAGGATGGTAGTTCTTACAAATGTGGCTTTTGATTTTGTTTCCCTTGGCTACTTAAGCTTGTGTGCACCTGACTTGTAAATGGTTAGAAGTTGTCTTCTGTCCTCAGTGTAGAATATCCACACAGTTCTCTAATCACACAGTGCTTGTAACACGAGCCTCTTTGGTTATATGTTGCCCTCCCAAAGAAGTCATCAAATCACAGAAAACTCAAGTTTGCCAAGGATTGTTGAGGCCAGAGGGGGGACATGTCCCTGAACAGCCACCCAGTCAACCAAGTGGTCATTGGGCCTTTGCTTAAAGACTTCCAGGGTGGTGAAAGCCACTATTCCTCTTTGGAACAGCTCTAATTGTTAGGAAGTTTTTCCTTAAGTCAAGTCTAAACCTGCCTCTTTACAGCTTCTACTCTCTGCTTCTAGCCCGCAGGGATGAGCGGAACATAGCCAAATTCTCTTCCAGCCTTTCTTAGACAAGTGTCCTTTCCACTCTGTCCTGTCTTTTCTAAGCAAAATATCCTCATCAATTTTGGCCCATTCTTGTGGACATGAATTCAAAATATTGTACCAACCTGGTTCTCTTCCTCTGGAGCATTTCAAAAATGTATTATTGCCATTTCTGAAATGTGGTGGCCCAAACAGAGCAGAACATTCCAGATTTTGCAGACTAGAATACAGTGGAACTATTACCTTCTTGATCCTGGTAATCATGCCTTTCTTAAAGCAGTCTAAGAATGTATTTGTTTTCTTCAGCGCCATGTTACTCACATTCATGAGCATAGAGTCTACTAAAACGCCCAGCTTTTTTTTTTAATTGAACTCCTGTCTAGTGATTTCCCTTCCATCTTGCATTTGTGAAGTTCATTTTTTTAACCCAAATATAAGACCCTTTATTTTTTCTATTACAATCCATTTTATTAGATCTACCCCAGTATTCTAGCTTAGGGCAGCTAGTTGGCAGAGCGGATGGAGTACTAGAGCTGGAGTCAGGGAGACTCATCTCCCTGAGTTACAATCTGGCTTCAGACACGTACTGTGTGACCCTGAGCAAGTCACTTAACCTTGTTTGCCTCAGTGTCTCATCTGTAAAATGAGTTGGAGAAGGAAATGGCAAACCATTCCAGTATCTTTGCCAAGAAAACTCCAAATGGGATCATGAAGAATCAAACACGACTGAAAAAAAAATGACTCACAACAAAAGTATTCTAGCTTATAATGGTCTTTTTGAATCCCAGATCTCTAATCCAGTGTGTTAACTATTTGTCCTCACCCTGTGACATCTACAAATTATAGAAATATACTATCTGTGCTTTTACAAGTCATTGATATCAAGCCAAACACAGATTCTTGGAGCATTCCATTGGAGACCTTCTTCAAGTTGATATCAAGCCATTAGTTACTATTCTTTAGGTCAAGTTATTTAACCAGTTCTGAATCATCTCATTATCCTATTGTCTAGGGCACCTCTCTAGTTTTTCCATAATAACAGGATGAAAGATTTTGTCAAATGTTTTGCTAAAGTCTAGGTAAAGTTTATATCATTCCCCTAATCTACTATTTTAGAAACCCTGGTAGTGTTAATTCTTTAAAGGAACTGATATGATCTTGTCATGACCTGTGGTTGATGAAGTTATTCTGTCTCTTTGTAGTCAGTGTTTCCTTTTCCAGCTGCTCATTAGCAGTATCTTTAATGCTACATTTTAGAATTTTGCCAGGAATTGAAGTCAAACTCATGGCTTATAGCTGACCAATTCTTTTCTCTTTTTCCTTTTTTTTTTTTTGAAAATTCTCCCATCTTCCCTTTGCTGTTTGTTCATCATGATTATTCAAGCGTCTGTGACAGTGGCTCAGTAATCACAACTGTCAGTTCTTTTGGTACCCTAGGATGTGTTCCTCTGGACCAGGTGACTTGAACTCATCAAGACAGCTGGGGGCTGTCTTACAATCTATCCATTATTTTGGGGTATCTATCATCCATTTGCCTGTCCTTTTTAGTGTGAAGATCATCACACTTGTCAGGGAAAAAATGAAAGTTGAATAAGAATTGAGCAGCTCTACTCTCTCTCTTTTACCAGTTATCATCATCCCATCTTCCTGGAACATCAGGTCTAACTCTTGGGTACATTTCCTCTCAGCACTATAGCTTTAGAACATCCATCCTTATTGTCTGTGGATTTCCTCCACAGCCTTTCTGCTCTTGCCCCTGTTCTTAGAGTACAATGCTGGGCTTTTGACTTTATCCTTCATTATCTGTCCACTACCCTCTATACTTGTCTTTTAAAAATCCTCATGGTTTCCTGTGCATTCTACATTGGTCTCTTTAGACAAGCCACTACTTTTCTTACCCATCAGAATTATTTCTCTTTGTGTGCTCAGAATTTCCTTCTTGAGAGCCTCCCAACCCTCCAGGGTACAGAGAGTCTCTGCAAAAAGGCAAACCCTCATTCATCTTTATTGTTTTATGAAGAAGACGGTTATGATGTTTTTACTAATTCATAAAACCCAAGTCTGTCAGACCAGAAGGAACTTTCAAGATATTGTTGTGTACGAGCCCCTGCCCTCCTAATTTAAATAGGAGGAAACTGCTTTGTGTTATAGGAAAAGCAGTAGACTGAGAGACAAATAGTCCAAGTTCTAGGTCTTCCACCAACCAGATGTATCATCTTGGTCAAGTTACCTATCCTCTCTAGACCTCAGTTTCCTTCTATGTAAAATGAGGTTTTTAGACTAGATGATGCCTGAGGCAGCTCCCTGCTTTCACATTCTTATTTTATGAGGCCTTAAGATCACACAGATAGTTATTGGAGGAGTTTAGAATACATCCTAGGGTACAGACACTAAGTTCAATGTTCTTTCTACTACAAAACACTCCTCTGAAAGGAAAAATGTTTTTAATAGTAAATGTTCTTGGAGATGGGATCTTTTGGGGGGCAAAAATACAAATGGCAGAAATATTTGGCCCTCATTACTAAAAAATAGTGTCTGGCCTTTTACATTTTCTGGCCAAAATAGTTTTTAATTTAAAAAAAAATGTGTGCATAAGGTTTAGGTAAAGATTTTAGAGCTATTGGGATCATAGAATTAAAGTTGAAAGACATTTGGGATGTCCTCTGGTTTAACTCCTTTCATTTTAAAGATGAGAAAATGGAGGCCAAGAGACATTAAGTGATATGCCATCACACAGGTAGTAAGGAACAAAGGCAGTTTTCCAAACCCAGCATCATATTTCCATTGAGGGAAAATACTTTTGCCTATAACAATACTTTAATATTACCTGATAATGATAATCAATAATCTATAATATTTTATTATTCAGGACTTTCCTCATTAATCTCAGCTTTCTTGGAACTTTTGTGTTCCAAAACACTATTCTTAGAGTATTGTGGTGGGTTTTTTGTATTCATCCTTAATTATCTGTCCTTGCTGCCATCTTCTATAATTGTCTTTTTAAAAGTAATTGAATTTTTAAAAAATTTATAATTTAATTAATTTAAAAATCTCTTCAGGGTGGACTTTCTCTATCCATTGGCACATTTCTCAACTAAACCGGGTTGGGAATCAATGTGGTATAGTAAGTGGTTCTTTGAGCTTTGTATTCAGGAGACCTGGGTTCCATTCATGGCTCAGATATGTGCTAATTGGGTGAGTCAGGTCTTCCTGGCTCTAAGTCCATTACTCTATCTACTGTGCCACCTAGCTGCTTCTGTGGAACAGAGAGAGAGACTTACTTTTGCTCTAGAGGGCAGAGCTGGAATCAATTTGTAAAACTTATAGGGAGGCAGATTTTGGTTAAATTTGAGAAAGAACTTTTTACAAGTTAGAGATGAACAAAAATGAAATGAGCTGCTTTATGAAGTAATGATTCTCTCCTCACTTCTTCTTCCACCCCCACAGGAAGTATCCAAGGAGGCTGATCAAGGATAATATGGAGGGGATTCTGGCTTGGGGTAGGGTGTTGTGTCACATGATCTCTAAGGTCCTTTCATCTCTTGAGATTCTATGGCTTTATCATAAATGTTATTCTATCATAAATGTTCCATTCAACCCATCAAAAAGAGGGCTGACTTTGGAGTCAGAGGACCTGGATTCAAGACACTATCCATGTGACCTTGACCTTCTCAAGCCCAAGTTTCCTTGTCTATAAAATGAGAGGGTTGGGCTTCAGGGGTGAGGAACCTGCGGCCTTTAGGCCACATGTGGCCTTGAGGCTGTAGGTTCCCCACTGCTGGCACTAGATCTTCTCTGAAATTCCTTCCAACTCTGTATTTATGATGTTATAAAGATAACTTGTTTTTCCCTTCTTCCTGATTCCTGGGGCCACAAGGAGAGGTCGTTAGCTTCCAGTCTGTTTTTACCCTGTTCAACAATTTCTCTTCCTTTTTTAAATCTTATTTCATCTGTTGACACTATCTTCTCCCCATCTTCATTATAATTTACCTCCTGACTCCCTATCATGGTGGAAAGAAGTGGTTAGATTTGAGGTCTTTTTCTGAGGTAGAACTGTAGAATCAGCAGGCACTGGCAGCTGATTCCAGATCACTCTAAGGTTTCAAGCTGAATGACTGGGGGAAATGATGGTCTTATCAACAAAAATAGAATAACTAGGAAAAGGGGCAGATTTTGGAGGGCCGATGATAAATTCTGTTCTAGACGTGTTAAGTTTGAGGTGTTTCTGGAGCATTCAAATGGAAACATCCCACAGACATTTGGTGATATGAGACTGGTGATGGGGGGTTGGAGAGACAGAGAGACAGAGAGCCTCAGCTTGTACTGGGGGTTATCTTTCCAGAAACACAATACTTTTTTTTTTTTAAAACAGAGAATACTTTATTATAAGGGGTTCTTTTTGTAAGGGGAGAGACAAAGACAGAGACAGAGATAGACAGACAGATACACACAGAGGCAGAGAGAGAGAGAGAGAGAGAGAGAGAGAGAGAGAGAGAGAGAGCATCCTATACATATTTAGGAGAAATTCACAGGAGGATGTATAATGCAATTCATGAAATTCTTTAATACTGCCGAGGGAGACAATATGGTGAGGAGCACTGAGGAGAGGGGAGGGAACAGGAGAGCAAGGGAAGAGAGGAAAGCAGAGGAGATGAGATCGAAGAAGAGGAGAGAAGAGAAGAAAAGGTAATTTTTACATGAGTTGGAAAAACAAAGATGAATCAGTGAAGGAGACTGAGAGAGTAATCAGAGAGGTCATTTTCTTCTCCCTCAAACCAGATCCTCTTATTGACTTCCTTTTTTTTGTCAGTAGCATTATCATCTTCCCTATCACCTCAAAATGATAACTGTAACATGGGCTCAAAGCCCAAAGACATGAGACTCTTCTCATTAGTGAGATTCATTATTGAATAATCTCTGCCTTAGTGAGGGGCTAGGTTGGGAAGAGTTTGGGAGAAGAGAGTTCCTGGTCTTCTAACATCCAACATCAAGAGAGAAAACATGTGGTTCAAGATTCTCTTCAGGGAGAGAAGTGTCTGCACCTTGATCATGCCCCTATGCCTAGCTTGATACAATAGAGACTCTCTCTCAATCTCTCTCTCTCTCTCTCTCTCTCTCTCTCTCCTGAGCTGAGATTTTTTGCTCTCAGTAGGAGAGGTCATTTACTCTGTCTATTATGAGTTATATTCACATTGGTATATCTTTTCTGATTTGTTTATTATTGGCTTGAATAAATGGGTTTATTTGCTATTCACTATGTGTATTCTTTGTAGAAATGACAGTTGGTGGGAAGGGAATCAAGTCTCAGATATATAGCTTGGGGAACCTCTTCTCCATTAAGGGATAGTGTTCAGGAGCTCAGCTTGAATCTAAAAATCGCCTCTTTTAAACTAACAACATGTAGGGGAGCAGATAGATATATTTCTAGCTCAATACCCTCTCTCTCTATGGAAAGCAAAGTGGCCAACCTTTGACCCTAACCTCCTACTTTCCCTCCTGGCAAGAACCAAAGTCTCCCTTGGAGAAGAGTAAGTGGAAGAGACTAGATCATGCCTTCCCACAAATCATATCTAGGTAGACTAACATGGACATACATAGCTAACTGGTCTCCCTAACTGAACTTTAGCTCCTATTTCATCTATCCTATCTGCCATTTAAAACACAGCCCTGTTCATGACACTCCCCTCCTCAAAAAGTCATCAATGGCTCTTCATTGCCTACTGAATGAAATGAAACTCTACACGCTGGCATTCGAAGGCCTCTGGACCAGGCTACCTTTCCCTCCCCATCTCCCATTAGTGCTCAATACATATCCTTCTTTCCACCAAAATGGATTATTAGCTATTCCCCAAATACATTATTTTCCTGGAATTCCAAATCCCTTAGGTCTTGCATTGAAATAAAAAAGTCTGTACCTATTACAATCTTACTCCACCCTTCAAAGTACAAGTACTATCTAATTAATGAAACATTTTTTCTGATGCACCCCTCCGAAAATTATAGGCGAGAATTCACCTTCATCTCAGTCTTAGTAGTGCTTTGAACCTTTCTTTGGACATATCTCATGTTCTCTGTGTTGTATTATAGTTATTTATTTACTTGGTTCTCTTACTAGGTTATAAGGTCTATAAGGGCAGAGAATATTTATTAGGCATTTTATTCTGCCCTAGTACATAGTAGAGTCCCTCGCACATAGTAAGTGTCGAATTAAATGATGAAGATTTTAAACAGTTCATTATACCTGAAAATATGATTTTAGAATTACTATGAAATAAAAGCAGAAACCTGAGCCCAAGCTTTCATTCCTGAGCTGTAACCAACATTATAGTTATGATTTTCTTAAATTATTTTAGGCTTCACTGCATTTTCCTGGTTTCTAATGTAGACTAGTCATGGGTCAAAGTTGTAATTTGTCTATCTATCCATTGAAAAAAAAATCATCTACCTGTCCCTACTAGGTTCCCAAATGGAGCAATTCATCATCCCAGGATTTTTGTATCTAGACCTGCTTGAGAGGAACAAAAACTATGTTTATTAATTATTTGAAAGGTTAGAATCTTATGACCCCAGTTTTATGTTATAGGAAAAAATTCAGTCAAACACCCCTAGTGTTTATTTTTTTTAAGTTTCTGAGTGAATGTATATTTCTAAATGTTTAGAGATTGGCAGCACTGGAAAATTTAGTTTATTTATCCACAAGATATGTATCGGACAAACAGCTGCAAACTGCTTCCCCTCAGAGTAGAGCTGGTTCATTCAACTCTGACCTAGAAGGCCCACCCTCCCTGAAACTGAAGGTAATTTAGTTTTCTGGCAAATTCTTCCCCAGGCTGGTTTTGAGAAGGCCCTGCTTGTGAGAGATGCTGGGTGAATGGTCATTTAACAAGAACCATGTCATGGGTTGTGTGTGTATCCTTCATCATTGAAGGTAATAATGGATCATTAGGAAAGGGAGAGCTTCCCTTGAGATGGACTGTCTTATGGCCTGGATCTGTACAAAGCTTGACCAGCAACCTTTCTGTCTGTAATGGGACCATCCATTCTTCTTCATTTAGAGGGAGCAGCTGTCTCCTTTCCTTGCTCTTCTGCTCCCATCTGCTGGGGCAGTCTACTTGATTACATTTCCGGAGTTGGTATCCCCCTAGTCCACTGATGCTAAGAAGAGGTCAGCATGCTAAGTTGTTTGGAAATTATCCTAGAGGAATTATCTCTGAGGCTTTCACTCTTTCCACTGATAACTTACCAGGGCTGGGAGATTGCCCCTGGTTTCACACGTGCTGTGATTTCTTGTCTGTAGAGCTACTTAAAACCCTAATGAAGCACACTGGACCACTTAGTGGATTTATCAACCCCCTTATCCTTTGTGTTTTAAGGCTGGCCAAAAGAATGCTAATAAATGCAAGATGATGTTAATCAGCCAATACTCAGAGCATTAGACAAAATGGATGAGAAATAAAGTACAGCAACTGAAAGTAAACTTGGCATGTCTTTAGTGATTAGTTTTTGTTTCTGGGGTTAGACCATGCTTATGAAGATGAATTAGTTTTAGACTAGGACAGGCAGAATGCATGCAGTTTTTCTGCCCATGAATTATTTCACCTTTGAACCTTCTAAATGCTGCTGTAGCACCTTGTTTTATCTTCATTTCCTTCTGGCATGGTTCAGTTCTCTAAGTGAATTTCCTAACAGGAAAGTTCATGCTCCAGACTGTCAAGCACTATTTGTCTTGTGTGTTTTAGATACCGTGGCCACTCTGCTCACCAAATTTTAATTGGTAGAGCCTGGCCTTGCATCCTAAGAGTAGAAGCAGACCCAACTTATCAAAAAAGTTGAGCTTTAAGGGTTGATAGGATTTGGGTGATGGCATTTAGGGTTGGAAAGGGCTTTGGCCCTCATCTGGGCTGATACCTTCATTTGATAGCTAAGGAAACTGAGGCTCAGAGAGTACAAAAGACTTGCTCAAGTCAAGTCTGCTTATACAAATCTATTAAAGAGAGAGAATTGAGGAGGACATTCTAGACAGGTGGAATAACCTGAGCATGGCACATATGGGACAAAGGGGACAAGAACCTGGTTGGACTAGAAGGAGGATATATGGGAGTAGGGAGGGAAACATTTGCATAAGCCAAGTTATATGAAGTCTTCAACATAGAGTGGATACAGCTAAGAGGTGATTTAATAAGAATATTTAATACTTGTTTTATTTGTCCACAAAAAGCTGAATAAAAGTTAGCTAAAAGAGAGGGAGTGGAGCATAGCAGATAGAGACCAGGCAAGGGCAGAAACAATTGAGTTCAAATCCTGATTCTGATGCATGCCTATGTGACCATGGGCAAGTCACCTAACCTACCTCTCTTGGGGTGCCCTATGCTATTATCAGGGACGTATGCTATGCATTATGGACAAATTGCTAGTTTGTGGATTGAGTTTCTAACTCAATGGATTGGAGTTTCCTATACCATTAAAATAAAAGGTTTGTGTACACACACACATACACACACACACACACACACACACACACACACACACCCACACACAACTAATGGCATAGGAAAAATTTCAGTTAACCCTAAGGAAGACGTTCTTGCCCATCAGAATGACCAAAAGGGCTTTTGGGCTATGTTGGGAAGTCTCTGGTCCCTGAAGATTGTTCAGAAGAAAATGGTGATAAGAGTCTACCCATTGGAGTTAAAAACATAGAAAATAATAGAATTTTAGAAGTAGAAGGAATTTTAGCAGTCACTTCATTGAATGCTCTGATTTTTTTTTTTCAATCTCAACCTGCATATAGGGAACTCATGATAAAGAAAGTCCCTCCATCAAAGCTGACGTGGACATTGATTTTCGAGAATTGCCTGGGAACTGGCTTCTGCCTTTTGGTAATAAAATGAATTGTAGGCAGAGACATATCTGCTGTTTTGACCTGGTGAGACTCTCACCTAGAGAAGACTACTATTATTGAACCAGGAAGAGCCTCATTGTGGGGAATATATCAGGGCATGGGATTTATGCTCTTTGAATATGACTACATTTGGGTAGAGTTTTACAATATTTCAAAGATTAGTATTATCCTTTTATGGCTCTCAGTAAAATTAGCTCCCACCCCCAAAAAGAGAGAATTTCCTGGGACACTAAGAGTTTAAGCAATTTGCCCAGAGTCATAAAACTAGTATGTGTCAGAGGTGAGACTTGAACCTCCACCTTCCTGATAACGAGACTGTCTCTTTATCCACTATGGCGTGTTGTCTTTCTACCTTGATTTTATGAAAGGAGAGACTAGTGCTGACAGAAACTGTGTTTAGTGGACCTTATAATGTCTCCTACCCAGTGCTGAAATTCTGTGATTCCATGACATCATGAAAGCATAGGATATTAGAGCTGGGAGAGATTTTAAAGATTATCTAGCAATCAGCAAAGTGCCGGGTACACAGTAAGTGCTTAATAAATGCTTGTTGATATTAATGTTGTTGATGCCTAGTCCAAAGGAGAAGAGAGATCATAAAATCACAGATCTGGACCTGGAAGGGGCCTCAGAGGTCATCTACTCCATTTTACAGATGAGGAAACTGAGGCCCAGGAAGGCGAAGTTACTTGTCAGCTATACAAGAAGCAAATGTTGAAAGTGGGATTTGAACCCAGGTCCCCTGACTTGAGAACCAGAGCTCTTTCTTTCTTTACCTCCACTCCAGTGTACTTTGCACAGGCTGCCTTTGTGTTCTCTGAGAATAACCCCTGACAAACTTGTTTGGATGTAAGCACAAATTCCACTCCTGACTGGGTCCTAATTCTAAAAGATAATCAAAGGTCTTAACTTTGGCAGGTGTGTAAAGGGTTTCTGGGTAGGTCATGTTTGATTGTAGGCATTATGAAATGAAAGGAAGTTTGGAAATAGGCTGACCATCTCCTGTGGGAGATGTGGAGAAGGAAGTGGTTGATTCATTCAGCAAATATTTCCTAGATTCCCAGAATGTCAAAGCTAGAAGAGATCCTCAGGATGGAGGCAGTTAGAGCTAGAAAGGACTTAAGAGGTCATTTAGCCCAACCACTTCAATTTGTAAATGGGTAAACTGAGGCCCAAAGAAGAGAAGGGACTTACCTAAAATCCTCTGGCTAGTACAGTGGTATAGACAAGACCAGAAAACATATTTTAGAATTGTTTATCTGGAGCAGGAAGGGATATCTAGTTCAGTACCCTCATTTTTGCAGATAGAAAAACTGAGGCCCAGGGAGGTTAAGTGATTTGCCCAAGGTCACGTGGTCGGTGATATCAGAAGTGGGACTTGAACCCAGATCATATGACTCCAATTGTCCTTTCCATTATATCTCATCTTTAGGCAACTATTGTGTGTGTGTGTGTGTGTGTGTGTGTGTGTGTTCGTACGTATAATATAAATATAGATGTGGGACAGCTAGGTGGCATAGTGGGAAGAGCCCTGAGCTTAGAATCAGGATGACTCATTTTTCCTGAGTTCAAATCTGACCTCAGGCACTTCCTAGCTGTGTGACCCTGGGCAAGTCACTCAACCTTGTTTGCCTCAGTTTCCTCATCTGTAAAGTGAGCTGGAGAAAGAAACAGCAAACCACTCCAATATCTTTGTCAAGAAAA
The DNA here is from genome assembly GCF_900497805.2 of Vombatus ursinus. Classification (NCBI taxonomy): domain Eukaryota; kingdom Metazoa; phylum Chordata; class Mammalia; order Diprotodontia; family Vombatidae; genus Vombatus; species Vombatus ursinus. The sequence continues at coordinate 2,356,929 of NW_020954611.1, read as the reverse complement.
CCCCAAATGAGGTCATGAAGAGTCAAACATGACTGAAACAACTCGACAAATGACAAATGACAAATATATATGTAGTGTATGTATAGATGCACTTATAAAATATGCAAATAAAAAAATATATATCCACATATATGCACACACATGTGTGTGTACACAGGGACATATACTATACATATCTACACATGTACATACACACACACATATATGTATATATGTGAGATACATATATACATAACACAAATATATAATTCAAATATATATATATTCTATATATTTGTGTCATAGCACATATATTTGTGTTATAGATATGATATATAATTATTATATAAATTATAATACATAATTATGTGTAATATTACATAACATACAAGAATTATGCATAAATATATGAATAAAATATTATATAATTATCATTATATAATAAATATAAGTGTATATATACATGTATAAATATACATAAAAACACAAACTCGATACCAGATTGTTTAGGGAGGGGAGTCACTAGTTATCATTTGGGAGGATCTGGGAAGTCTTCATGGAAAAGGTGATATGTGAGCTGAGCCTTGAAGGAATAAGGAATTTTATTTTATTTTTTTGGCTAGGCAATGGGATTAAGTGACTTGCCCAGGGTCACACAGCTAGTAAGTGCCATGTGTCTGAGGCCAGATTTGAACTCAGGTCCTCCTGACTCCAGGAGCCAGTGCTCTATCCACTGTGCCACCTCAGGGATAAGGAATTCAAAAAACCCTTTTCTGGTTGGGCTGTTCAGGGAAGGCCTCCTAGAAGAAGCAGACATTTGAAAGATAGCCAGGTCTTAATTTGGCTGGGGTATGTGTGTGTGTGTGTGTGTGTGTGTGTGTGTGGAGGTGGGGGAGGAGGGAAGGATGGAAGCTTTCTAGGTGATGGAAATCATATGAGCAAGAGTCCCGAGAAGAGCAAGAATAAGACAGGTAGCCCTGCTTGGCTGGAGGATAGGTCATGTGTAATAACAATCACTCACATTGATATCATTCCATAAGGGTTGCAACACTAGGAATACATTATCCCACTTGATTTTACAACAGGTGTGTGAGAAAGGTACTATTCTCACTCCCATTCTACAGATGAAGTTGTGGTTCACAAAGGTTCTCAAACAGCTAGTATATGTTTGAAGCAGGAATTTGATCATATTCTTTCTGACTCCAAGGCCTGTGTGCTATCCACTCTGACAAATGTTTTTTAATGTAAAGAGAAATCCTGCAGGAATAAGGTGGGAAGATAAATTGGGGCTGCAGAGTGAGGACAAGGTTTTTGTACTTTATTTGAGGGGGAGGGGAAGGGAGATTGAATTTTTTAAACAAGGGAATAATAAGATTAAGAATAATAATTAACCATAGTAACAGCTCACATTTATATAGTGCTTTAGGATATACAAAGCCCATCCTCAATAACAGTCCTGAGGTAGTCTGGTCAGACTTGGATCCTTGGAGGGGATTGGGGGTAGCTGGGTAGGAGGATGGAAACTTTAGTTAACAGAATGCCTGGTGAATCCAAAATGTGTAACTACCAGCCCCTTTCCTACCCCTTCCCCTACCTCTCCACCAAGAAGTTACATTCTTATCTGCTTTAACCTAATTCTACCTGGTATATTCATGGGGGTATGAAGTATAACCTTAGTCTGGACCGGTATATTCAGTACCCAGCTAAATAACCTGTTTACTCTCAAGTATAAAAGAGTATCTTTCCCAGGACTAGGTAGTGAGCACTCTGCTGTTAGTCTGCAGTCCTGAGTTGGCCAGCTCCTGGTTGGACACATATGGCAAAGGTTTCCTAGGAGCCAGGCCCAAACGCCTGTGTCACCTTTGTTTCAGTAATAGTAATTATAACTAGATAAATTCTCTAAGCATAAGATGTGTCTCTTTTTGTCCCTTTCCTTTCTTTTTTTCTTTTTACTAAAACTGTAATACACAATAAGAAAAGAAAAAGAAATATATTATAAACTTAAATATTGAAACAAATACAAAATAAGAAAAGGAAAAAAAGTATGACATGTGCACAGCAGAATGTAAGAGAGGATTCAAAATAGACAGCAGTAAATTTCCACTTCAAGAAAGCCTATATAATAAACACTACACATTGTGTTGAGAGCTGTCCATATTTTCTTTGCTTCCTTGTTATCTTTTGTTCTCTGCTATGCACTTTTCATTGTTCTTTATCCCCCTTCCTCCCTCTCACCCCATGTGTCCCTTTCTTATAAGTTAAAAAAATGAATTTTAATAACGCCTGTGAGTTAAGTAGGATATCATTCCTATTTTAGAGATGCCCCAAATCACATGGTTATTAAGTATCTGGGTTGGGATCAGTCTCCAGGTCTCCTGACTCCAAAGGCAGTGGATTTTCCCAATACACTGTATTGCCTCTACAATAGAGGTTCTTAACCTAGGGTCTACAGACTCCCAAAGGGATCTGTGGATAGATTTCAGGGAGTCTGTAAACTTGGATGGGAAAATAAATATTACATCTTTATTTTCACTAAATAGCAATAGTAGAATTTCCTTCCATTATACTTGTAGCGAAGAAAGATTATTCTGAGAAGAGCACCAGAGGCTTCACCAGACTGCCAAAGGGGTCTGTGACACAAAAAAGGTTGAGAACCCTTGATCTAAAAGCTTTAAGAAAATAAAATGGAGGCAGCTAGGTGGTGCAGTGGATAGAGCACCGGCCCGGATTCAGGAGGACCTGAGTTCAAATCTGACCTCAGAAACATAACACTTACTAGCTGTGCAACCCTGGGCAAGTCACTTAACCCCATTGCCTAGCAAAAAAAAAAAAAAAGAAAAAGAAAAAAAAATAAAATGGCATGGGGAAGAACTGAAGGTAGAGGGACAGATGAGAGGACGGAGTAGTCCAGATAGAAATGTTAAGGACCTCCGTTATGAAGACAGCAGTGGGAATAGAAAGGAATGATCAAATGAAGGAAATATTTCAAAATCAGGCTTGGGATTGATTAGATGGGAAGAGAAGGTGAATGGAGAAGTGGTAGATCGATATGGAACCATGTGAAAGAATAAGGAAATCCTGAAAAGAGGCTGGTTGTGGAGGAAAGAGTAGAGACCAGATGCGACGGGTTTGAAGCATTGGCAGGATATCCAGGTGCAGATGTCCAGCATGGAGACAGAAATGTGCGTCTGAATCTTCGGGACTATCCCGGAAAGCGTCAGGCCCCCAAGGCAAACCAACAAACCGCAGTCAGATCAGGTATTTTGCTGCAGTTGGCCCTCTTCCACCTCCCTACAGAATTTCTAATCTTGCTAGCGATCCTCTGTAGATTTAATATTCAAGACTGAAGCAGTTTCAAAAGCATTCCATTCGAGGTGTGCTTTCGAAAGCGTCTTATTTCCTGCTGAAGACAAGCCCCAACATTGTTAGCTAATTGCCTCCGTGGCATTGGGGAGGACTCTTAACCTTTGACTAGAGAAACCTCGATTCACACCCAGGCAAGCCAGTGTGGTACGGCCACTCACAGGCTGGGTGCCTAGGAGGAAGCGCAGTCTTTGTGCCGGTCCCTGAACGTGCCTGGTGTGTGCCAGCCACTAGAGGGCATTGACAAACGTGAGCACAGCCCCAAACACAACTCAGAACAAACCCCGAAGCAGAAAGAGCAAAGATGAGGTCTTGGGAACGTAACTATGCCTTCCTTACCTGTGGAAACATGTTTCTCCCTCTGTTTTGTCCTCAGAGCACTCTGCTATCGCATGTTCACTCTGGGCCAAGTGCGTTTTGTACAACTAGACATTGCTCTCAGCAACTCGTGCAAAATAACAGATTTTGGAGGAAAAAAAACAACGAAAACCAAAAAATCCCATTCACTAATGCTCTCTATCATCCGTTTGGATCTGCCGGTGTGCCTTATCTTTAATGACTCTGGCAACATGAAAGACATAACGAATCTCTGATTTATTAAATCAAACTTTGTCCTATTTAGATTAAGTCATCTCATTTTCTGGATGTTCTGCTAGAATCTGAACAGCAGTAGATTTGTGAAATCATAGGTCTTAGAACTGAAGAGGATCTCTTAGGCCTTCCAATAGAAATGGCTCCTTTTACTGACAGTAATAATGTACACATGTTCAGTCATGTCTGACTTCTCATCACCCTATTTGGGGTTTTCTTGGCAAAGGTACTGAACTGGTTTGCCATTTTACAGATGAGGAAACTGAGGCACATGGGGTTAAGTGACTTGTCCAAGGTCACACAGCTATTAAGTGTCTGAGGCCATATTTTAACTCGGGAGGATGAGCCTTGCTGACTCCAGACCCAGTGCTCTATCCACTGAGCCACCTAACTGCCCATAATGGGAACGATAATAATAGTATTTATAGTGTTTTAAGGTTTACAAAGTGATTTACATATATTACCTTCTTTGATCTTCTCAATATTGCTGTGAAGTAAGTGCTATTATTATCCCCATTTTATAGATGAGGAAAGGAAGGCATAGAGAAATTAAATGACTTGCTGAGGGTCACACTGTTAGTAGATTTTTGAGGCAGGATGAAAACCCAATGTCTTCCTGACTCCAAGTCCCACACGCTGAATTCAATTCATTCTGGCCTTTTTAGATAAGGCTCCTGAAGTCTAGGCCAGGGGTGGGGAACAGTCAAACGGAGTCAAAAGGCCTTGAGCCAAATGCTGCCAAGTCCCTCCCCCCCCACTTCCCCACCTTGATCTAGGCTAAGGAGCTAAGGGGGTTGTGACTTGGTCAAGACACATAAATCGTAACTGCTCAGAAACTAGATTTAGTCCCACACATCTTCCCAGTGCAAACCTAAAACCATGCTTCCTCTCTCTGGGAATGAGTCCTACCTCTGACATTTGCTCAGGCAGCTTGACTCCCCTGAATCTTGTATATGAAGTAGAGATGATAATATTCACCCGACCAACAATCCCACAGGATTGTTGTAATTGAGAGTATGTCTTTAGATATAGTGTGGTATATAAACCTTTGTTGGCATTATCAGAATATGTAACACCTTCCCCACCCAGATTGTTACACTTGCATAGAACCCGACTGTTAAACAGAAAATGTCTAAAGAAGGCTAATTTAAAGCTCATTAAACACATATGTGTACGCATTTATACGCACACAGACACATGCATACACACACAATGGGCATTAGTGTAGTTACAGAATATTTTTGTTCCATCATTTTAGTCAAGTCCAACTCTATGTGAGCCCATTTGGGGTTTTTTTGGCAAAGATACTGGAGTGGTTTGCTACTTCCTTCTCCAGTTCATTTTACAGAAGAGGAAACTGAGGCAAACAGGGTTAAGTGACTTGCCCAGGGTCACACAGCTAATAAATCTACCTGACTCCAGGGTATCCACCTCTATCCACCTATCCTCAGTATTATGCTGGGCAATGTGTGTGAGGGATAGAGAAGAGGGGGTTGGAGAAGTAGAAGACCTTGAGTTCACAGGGCTTGTAAACTAGTTGGGTAGTAATAGCATCTATATGAATAACTACAAATAGCAGGTAGTATATACCCAGGGTGTCCCAAAAGTCTTAATGAAGCTTTAAGATTTAAGCTTAATAAATAAGTTTTAATAGCTTAAAACTAAGCTAAGATTTTTGGGACACACTGTAATAAGTGTGTTATTATACACTTATACATTATGCATTATGTATTAGATATAATAAGTATTATTCATGTAATTTAAACAGTAAGTATTATAGATGTTCAGGGGATAGAGAAATCACTTCCAGCTGGCTAGAGGGCTGGGGGAGAGTAGGTCATCAGAGAAGGCTTCATAGAAAGGTTGGTCCTGATTTAGGCCTTGAAGGATGCATACATTTGGGTAGGCAGCAAGGGGGACCATGGAGGGCATTCTCAGCTGGGGAAACAGCACATCATTAATCTCTTTTCAATTGCTTGCACAGTACTGCCTAAAATAACAGGAATATTTTTTTTTCTCTGCAGTGTGCTATGATAGCTGACTGGTGCTACTGTAAATTGTACTTTGAATAGAAGTAGGCCAGGGAATAGAAGAATCTTTCAAATACCAAGAGCTATGAGTAGATAAGGAGTAATCAGCAGTAGAGAGCCACCAGGCCTTTTAATTGGATGATCTAAGAATACATTAAAATGAATAGCTAGGGAAAAACAATGATTTTTATACATCTGAAACTTTGTGGTTGAGGAAGTTAAAATATCTATATGTGGTGTTAGGGAGAGTTATTAATAATCTTGTAAATTTGGGCATTTTAGATATATCTCATTTGGATAATTGACAACTAAAAAGTGGATTTTTTTTCCCCTTGAAAATATTCAAATTTGTTGACTAACCTGCCCAAAGCCAGTGAAAAATGACCACTGGGTAAAATATATTATATGTGGGAAGTAGCATTTTCACAGGAGACAGGAGACCTGAGTTCTAGTCCCAACCCAACTGTTAACTAGCTTAGTGCCTTTGGGCCTCTCACTCTAATGTTTTTAAACCTTAACATGCCACATGAATCTCTTTTGAAGTTTGAGGTCATTAGTCTATCAGCTAAAATAACCTCTTTCATCTGCCTCTCCCCACCAATCATGGGTATTGGAATAATGTCATCTGTGGCTTTTACTGTCATTTTCTAGGAAAATTGCTCTTTGGCATTTAGGTGACCATTACTAAAAGTGACCTAGGACATCCAGAAGGGAGCTATCAGGGTCTTGTAGACCCAACCTGGGGCAGAGCTGCTGTGTAAGGCATCTGCTGTTACAGACATCAATGAACAACACCATTCAGTAGGTTTTCAGAGCAATGTGCTTAGTGTTTTTACTCAACTGGGGAGGTAGATGGAAGGAGGATGTATTTATCTCTGGCCAAAATGCCAACTGATCACACGTTAGTGTGATCCAGAATGCTGGATTTAGAGTCAGAGGAACAAGTTTAAATTCTGGCTCTGCCACATACTTTCTGTGGGATTTTAGGGCAAATTATTTAATCTTTGGAGCCTCAGTGTGAAAACACTGGCTGTGGAGTCAGCCAATCTATATTCAATTTTTTTTTTCTCTGATGCATGTTTGACCTTTGACAAGTCACAACACCTACCTGGGCCTCAGTTTCTTCCTTTGGAAAAAGAGGAGGTTAGACTAGATAGCCTTTAAGGTACTGTCCAGTTCTTTCAGGGTAGGTGGGCGGCCTAGTCCATAGAGCTCAGGGCCTGGAATGAAGAAGACTCACCTCTCTGAGTTCAAATTTTGCCACTTACTAACTGTGTGACCCTGGGCAAGTCACTTAACCCTCTTTGCCTCAGTTTCCTCATCTGTAAAATGAGATGAAGAAGGAAATGGCAAATCACTCCATTATTACTGCCAAGAAAACCCCAAATGGGGTCACAAAGAGTCAGACATGACTGAAAAATAAACAAACAAGCCCGTCATCATCATGACTCCACTTCAGTGCCTTCAAGGTCTTAATCTATAAGCCCAATGAGGATTTTATTTTTGTCCCCTAAAGAAGGAAACCTAAAAGTCATCATACCAGAATCAGTCAATCAATAAACATTTATTAAGCACCTACTATGGGCCAGGCACTGTGTCAATGGGGAGTCCCAAAGAGGCAAAAGACAGTCCCTGCCCTCAAGGAGCTTATAATTTAATGGGGGAGACAACATGCAAACAGAGATATACAAAATAAGCTATATATAGCATAAACAGGAATACAGTAATTAACAGAGGGAAGGCATTAGAATTAAAAGGGGCTGGGCAAGTCTTCCAGAGAAAGATGGGATTTTAGTTGCAACTTAAAGGAAGCCAGGGAAATCAGTAGGCCAAATTGGGAAGGGAAAGTTCATGGGACAGCCAGAAGGCCAATGTCACTGGATTCAAGAGATTTTGGATCTTAACTTTTTTTGTGTCATGGACCTCTTTGGCAGTCTGGTGAAGCCTACCAACCCCTTCTCAGAATGTTTTTAAATTTATAAAACAAAATACATGGGATTATAGAGGATGCTAATTATATTGAAGTACAGTTATCCAAATATTTTTTTTTTTCTAAATCATGCTTACCGGGTTAAGAATACTTGCTCTAGAAAAACAGCTTTTGGGGGTAAAAAAATTGACCCCCAAAATTTCTTCTTTAATTCTATATTTATAATCATCAACAGTGTTGGGCTTTAGTGATCAATGATTTCACTTCAAATGAAATACTGAGTCCTCATTTAAAACCAGTTTTCATGTACAATCCTCCTAACACTTAACTGCTTAAATATCCTGTCTTATGATTTTACACCTGAGTAAAACAAGCCTAGAGATTAAATATCATAACATTTCTTGGCTTTTTATTTTGATTTTACAGAACTTTTTACTTGATATTATAAAATATATCAATAGAACTAAATTTTGTTTAATGAGCTTATTAGTATTCAGCATTTAGTAATTTCTAGTAATTTAGTAATTTAGTAAAATGTAGTAATTTAGTAATATCAGTAATTTCTAAGTGTAAATAACATTAAATGGAATGAAGAATCCTATCCCCCCCCCCCCCCAATAGAAAAGGGCCACAAAAAAATTGAGATCTTTTTTTTAAGTCTGACAGTTAAGGTCCCCCTTGCTCTGCCCTTCCCTCATTTCTTTCTGTCACCAGTACAGTAAAAGACAAAAGAATTTGCTTCTTAAAAGTGCATAGAAGTATTGGTGTCCTCATTTTCTTTCCCTTCTATTGAGGTATCATTACTAGAGTTAAAAAAAAAAGAGGGCGTCTGAAGAGCTTTTGAAAAAAATGGGTGACTACTCAAGACACTTTGTAAAAGGGTAAAAACTGCAGAGAAAAAAGGGCTCAGTAGGGGGTAGAAGGATTCTGAATGTGGCCCTTGTCTGTCTTTTCTTTCAGCTGAAACCTGGAGCTGTTGTTCCTATTTCAGCGCAAACTGTCACCTTTAGTTCTTGATGGCTTCACTGCCCTTGCTCCTGAACCTCAACAGATTGGGACTGATTTACCTATTCACACTCTTCTGGGGAACCTCATTAATAGGCTTATTAGCAGCACTATTCACAGGAGGCAGATTGGGAAAAAAAAAAAAAGCTCCAGCCACTTTAAGGAGAGGGAGAAAAAATTGTAAAGAGATTATTCTCTCATTCAGCAGCCTAACTGGTATGAAAGGTTCTCCGGACCCACTGAGGTCACTTGAAGCCTAAATATGATGACAGAATTGATTTTTTTCCCCTTAAATTCCAAACATGCTTCTGCTTTTCCCCCCTCCCCACCTCTAACCTTTTTAAAAGCTGGAGAGTTGATGTTGTGGGCTGGCCTGTTAGCTTAAAAAACACACACACACACACACTCACACAGACACATAACTGGTCACTTTAAGGTGAATAAGATGCTATTGATAGATGGATGTCTTTTCTTCTGTAGAAAGAATAAATTCTGAGAATTCCTTTGGAATGTTAAAATAGGTACCCTTATTTGTCATTTTTAGTGAAATGTTTCCTTTCCATTCAGAGCACATAAAACTATTGATGAATGGGGAATAGGTACTGTAGCTTCCGGTGCCATTAATTTATCTGAGAATGTATTAAGAGAATTTTCAGTGGTTGGTAGCTATTCCTATGGATGGGAAAATAAATAAAGAGAAATATAGCCCAGAGACAACAGTGTTTCCCCATTAATCTGTGGGAGAATGTAAAGATGTAAGTGCCAAGCATTGTAGAATACAATTACATCCACATTTCTTTAGAAACAAAAGTATGAGAATTTGGAAACCCATTGATAAAAAAGGCCAAGCAGAATTACTAAGGTATCTTTTTGGAAGAAGAAAAAATAGGAAGAAGAAGGAGGAGGAGCAGAAGGAGGAGGAGGAGGAGGAGGAGGAGAAACTTAAAGATCCTAGGTGAAAGGACTTCAGCCATTCTGTTGCCCCCTCCCCAAGTTATACAGCATATTGACAAAAATATCATTTTATATTCACACTTAAAATTACATATAAGTAATTTTTTAACAGAAGCAGTATATGATGCATCATGAAGAAAAGTGATTTCCTCCATGCCTAGTGTTTGAAGTCTATAGTTTCTAATGAATGACACATACTATATAATATTTTTAAGCTTGTGAAATATTTTAGGCATTTCTGAAGAATCTATTAAGGGGTAAACATGACTACCAACGATTTGTTTTCTCTTCTTCACGTATTCCGTTGGCCTCAAAACATTCCTTCTTTAAAAAATAGATTTTGAAGCAAAAACACAGTAAATGAATTGGATAGGAATTGGGGAAGAAACAGAATCTTCCTCTACCCCTCAAATTAAATAGAAGTAAAGTACCACATTTGCACAGGCTGCTGATGAATTAAGCCAAATGAGCCAGTGAAGAGCAAATTGAATGAACCATAGAAAGTTAGAGCTGGGAGGGTGATTAGATACCAAGTAGTCCAACCTCTTAGTCTAAGTCATATGACTTGCCTAAATTCACGCGGCTAGTTAGTGACAAGGCCCTGAACAGGGGACTTAATTAAATTTTTACTTGCTTAACTAATCTTGGAGATTAGAATGAGAGGAGGTAGAGATGCATGTGGGGATAATTTTATTGTTAGAGGTTATTTCTTTTAACTGATTCTAAGCCGTTTCTTATTTCTTACAGGATTAAAAATGCAGTTCCTGGAGAAAAATTCTCCCTCTTTATAGCCTATCACTTTTTCAGTTGCATTGATTCCCTCCACCACAATAATAACATAGCAAACCATTAAGGGCATTTATAAAATCCCTATAATGTTTGCGTCAGAATCACCATCATGTTCTGACTAAAAGCAAAACAAATCTCTCACCCTAACTGCCAATCGCTAGACTTCAACTGAGGAACTGGGAAGAGAAGGGACAGTAACCGGTCATTAGGAACACAAGATACTGTTTTGTTTTCTGTCCAGATTTTATCCAGGTCCCCTTTTTCTTGCTCGTGAGTGAATTTGTACCACTTGGAGGCGTTGTCAAAGAGAACGCTGCGAGTCCAACTCCGGAGCTCCGGCGTACTTGGAGCATCCCCTCGGAGAGCACACAGTTAAACATTTGCAGGCGAGGATTCTGATTGGAAGAGCTGGGTAGAGCTGTCCAGGAAATGGCTCAGGTTTCAACAGAGGCGGGGAGTGACCTGATGAGGAGAAGGGAGGAGAGGAGAGAGTGAGAGAAAGAGAGAGAGAGAAGGGAGTGTGTGTATGTGCGTGCGTGTGTAAGTGCAGGAGAAAAAGCGATCTTAGACTTGACAAAGCTTTCAAAATTCCAACGGGGAATTGTGCGTGAAGTCTACCTGGTTCCGAGACGTCTCTTTTTAGAGAGCTATGTTTTCGGCTGGAAACTACTCTTTACTTTTCCAAAGCTGGAGGTGTTGGACAAGCTTTAACTGTTCAGAAGTGGAAAAAAAGTTGTGTTGATGAAACTTAAGGGCTGATTTCTTTCTTTTTCTTTTCCTTTTTTTCTTCTTCTTCAATTTGAAGATTGCCGCGGATCACAGGAATCATGTTTGCACTCTTCCATAACCTGGGTTTTGCATCCAAGTTTTGAGTACCTCGAACCGGGAGTAACTGAGGGACAATTGTTTTCTTCTGGTTGTTTTTCCCCCTTGAGTTTTCCCCCAAAGGGACCCGGGGTTCGTCACTTTGATTCATCCTGTACATACGCGCCTGCTGCTGGGGCAAAAAGGCAGATCGCATTTTCTCGGAACTTTGCCATTCAAGGTAATTGTCCTGGGGCTGCACAAGTCAGACCCGAACCGATACAAATGGGCAATACAGAAGCCGGAGGGAGAGACGCCGCGGCGGCCCAGAGAAGAACTCTGGTTGTGAGGCTGGGGGTGGGGAACCCTACGGGAGGCTGATTCCCCATTCCCCTTTATTTTTGCTTGTGCGCTTACTTGCAAGGAGTCGGGGCCGGCTGAGACGGTTCTGGCTCGGGGTTGGGTGACTAGATGTAGTTGTCTGGAGCTGAGTAGCTCGTCGTCCAGCTCTCTGTCTCCTTTTGCAAGCTCCCCTCTTTCCCTCCTCCCCAAGCCTCCCCTGTCAAAACTGCAGCCTGACTTCTTCCCCAGTGCCCCCTTCCTGCTGGCGCCGCGCTTTAGATTCAGATTTAGCAAGCGACGCTGCGCGGAGGCTGGAAAGGCAGCGAGGATGCACCCAGACACCTCTTCCTTCCCACTCCTCCCCCCCAGAACGGCTTGCTGGCGGGAGCGCTGGTCCAGGGGAGAGGCGGCGCTTTCGCAACGCCGGATCACTTTAGCTCAGTGGCTCCGGCACGTGAGATCTCCATCCAGGATCAATCGAGATGAACGCCGCCCCTCACCCCCCATGTCTGTGCCCCGGCTGAAGAGATCGCTTACTCCCTCCGCCCTCTCCCCGCCCCACATCCCCAGTTATTATCCAGCTAATTCTCTTCATCTGCATTAGTTCAAATGCGCGAGAATGTGTCTCTCGCTTGGGATGGAGGGGATTTGTAGACTTTCCCTTAGGGCTACCCAGATTTCCCGGGAAACCTCAGCACCACTCCCTAGGACGATGTCTCCGGAGAGGGCGACGGGGTGGACTGAACGGGATCTAGGCTTATCGGGATGGACTCTTTCCCTTCACAGAGATGGGAAGGAACTGGAGGGCTCAACTCATTTATTCCTGCTTTCCCTGACTTGTGTTAGCGCAAAGGAGGGGAGGAATGTGTTGAAATGGCAAACTTGAAAACTTGTGTGCTATTCCTCTTCCCCGAGAGGGACACGCTCACCCTGCACATGGAGTCTGAGCATACTCGCAAAAAGCCGGGGGTGCCTATGGGGAGCAGCAGTGGTGGGTTTAAGACACTCTGAGAAAATTAGATACAAAAGTAACTTAGAGCCCCAGAGCCCAAGGTGGGCGGGAGCCTTCAGAGATCCTCCCGGTGTTTTCCTACAAACTTTTTTTTTTTTTGGAAACCCATAAATTTCCCTTTCTCAAATGAATAAAATGTATTTTTAAAGCAAAAGCTATCTTTTCACACAGTGAACCATTATGTGTTTGGTGTGAAAAGCTATCAACATTTAAAACCCCATTGTCTGCTTTGTACCATATCCCTGTAAATCTTCTACTAGCCTTTACTCATTTTCATCTGAAAAGCCTGTTTAGTTTGAATAGAAAGCAATCAGTAGCTCCTCCAGCTCTCCCTGGAATGTCAATTAATATGCAGATTTTTCCACCACCTCTTTAGTGGTGAAAGATTTGGGGAAAACAGGATATTCCAGGCAGGCAAATGAAAGAAATCCAACAATGAAATTGGGAGGAAAAAAAAAAAAAGACCCGGGCTGCCTACAAATTCTCATTACGCTTACAAGAATTAACATGTAGGGACCGTAGTACCAAGTCTGGGACTTTTTTGTTTCGAGATTTAAATGTGTGGAGGAATTTTATTTTTACATTAGCTGCTGCACTTTGTTAGCTCCCGGTTCCCTGGTAATCCCTTAGGAGAAGCTGAAAGGCTTGTATCTTAAGTTTTTTCCTTTGGAGGTTAAGGAAGTCTGCCCCGCTTTGGGTCTCCAGACTGGGTACTTCACTACGTTAGCTTCTGTTGACTTTCTTGACATAGTATCTACAAAGGAGAAATCTCTCCTAGGAGAACTGAACATAATTAAATCAACAATGGCATAGAGGGAAAAAAAAGAACATTTAAAGCTAACCTTTACTAACACGAGTCCTTCACTAATACTTATGTGTAGGGTGGGTTTTGCGTTTTTGTTTGTTTGTTTTTTTAAAGTTCAGATGTAGCTTGGATGAACTAGGGCCATCCTTTCTGTATCCCAAGCTGCTTTCTCCTGCCTGTCTGTTTGGCAAAGTAATTTGGGGTATGTGACGAGGTGAAAATTGACTTGATGAGGGGTGGCCGGGAGAATGATCAATCATTGGAGGGCTGACAGCACCTCCCCACGTACAGGCTGAGCCGAGAGACAGAGTTCCCTTTCAAGGGGAAAAATAAACACTACGTGCGGCTTTCACTGAGTCTGAGACTCCAGGAGGGATTATGGTATTGTAGTCAGGAAGCTGGGATTGTGGAGGCCAGAAGCATGCTGGGGCTGTGTTCCAAACATTGAAATAGAGGTACATAATTATCCAGTGTAGGAGGTCCTGCCATACATTGGAAACTCTGGCGGGGAACACTAGGAAAGAGCTTGATTTTATTGAATGTTGTCATAGGCCCTGGCCACCCTAAAATGAGGCTATGTTTCTTTGATGAGTGTTTAATGTGGAATAGTCTAGGTGCAGGATTGGTCGCAGAAGATAATGGCATCCATGGACCTGAGCTTCAGGTTTCTGTTTCTAGGATGCTGTTAGGGTCTCTGGGGCACTACACACATTTTGTCATCTTAGAAGGTCTGTCGAGATAACTGCAAGAAAGAAATCGACTTTTGATTGGAGTTCTGAAGGAGTTTTGCCAGGATTCTCTTGTTTGTAGTGAAAGATTGTCAGGATGCTGTAATCAGCATACTCCTGAAGGATCGGGAAGATTTTTTTTTAATCCACCTGGAGAATATTTGTGGTCATCAGCAAAAATAGGTTCATTCATCTTCCACTTCAGATGAGTGTAGATGCTTTAGAAATAGATACAGTTATGATCTGAAAATTATACCACAGAAACCAGGGATTTTAGAAAAAGCAAATTTTTAAAAATTGGACTGAATTGAAAACAGGGTTCTGTATGCATGTATCTGTATGTCTTTAATGTATATATCTGTTTATCTCTGTATAAAACACTGATATGTGTATGCATCTATACATGTATTATATATACATATATGTATATGTGTTTTTAGGGGAGCAGAGTCTATAATTAACATAGAAAGTGCCCCCCCCATTAGATCTGTGGTTCTTTTGATTTCCCCTTCTGAAAATAGTGTTGCATCCTCCTTAAAACTGTTTCTGGCAATTATCTTTACAGTGGCAATGTTTTTAAGTTAAGGTCAGTGGGAGCGATTTGGGATATTATGTGAAAGCTCATGCAATGTTGAAATGTATTTCATAACTGGACCATCAAGTTGATTAGAAATTTGGGGAAAAGCTCTGTAATTTTGAAACCTTATTTTGAGGGTCATCATCCATAGAATGCAGAAAAAAGTGCACATTGTTATGTTCCAAGGGATTCACAGTCTATGATGTCTGAAGTTGTGATTAACTCTTCTCACTTTCCTTCTGGGAGTCAGATTCTCTAAGGCTATAAACTTCTCCCTTTGTAGAACAACAATAATATTCCCTTATGTTTACATGACACTTTATAGTTTACAAAGCACTTTCTTGTACATGTGTTCTTTATGACAACCTTGAGAGGTAGGTAGGGCAGGCGTGATTCTGCACATTTTACTCATGAAGAAAACTGAGGCCCAGTGATTTTAATGACTTGATGTAACTCTTATAATTAACAAGAGATGGGGGAGTGGTGCCGAGGCTTATTGGAAATCAGTTCTCTTCCTCATCACCTAGCCTGGAAGGTCAATGCTGTTATTGTCATAGAATCACAGATTTAGGGCTGGAAGAGATTATAAAGTCCATTGAGTCCAACTGCTTCATTTTGCAGATGAAGAAACTGAGGCGCAAAGAGGTCAAACAAGTCCAGTACTGTCTTCTTCTGTCTCCTATGAGGTATAGTCTGTCTCTAGGTTGAATATTTGAAAAAATTGCTAAAATGAAAAATAATTTGGTAATATTTTACCCTTCCATAAACATCCTACAGGAGAAGGCTTAATATAGGACTGAGGAAAAAACAAAATAACAACTTGAGTTCTTCTCTACAGCTGCCACTTATGAATTTTCTTCAAATAGTTGCTAACTTTAGGTTATTGGCCAAATCCTAGATCAGCATCCGGGTCTCAGAGATGTAGAAATGATTTAGGGTTTTCTGTTTGTTTACTCTTGGGCTTGGCTTCTCTCTTACTTATGTATTTAGATTATGTCAGACTGTTAATCTGTTTCATCCAGGTCAAAGGTGATTTCTCCTGGGTTAGGCTACTTTTGGTGAGAAGCAGTTGATGGATGGGGAACTAGATTGGTCATCAGGGGACCTGAGTTCAAAGATTATCTCTGAGACATTCTCTGAGTGACCTTGGACAACTTTATCTGATTGACTTTTGTCAAGTTGCTTAACCTCTTGTGCCTCAGTTTCTTTGTCTGTAAAATGAGGCAGTTGGAATCAATGGACTCTAAGTTCTCTTCCAGCTCTCAATCTATGATTCTATGATAATAATAGTACCTACCTTACAGGGTGGGTGATGAAGATCAAATGAAATAAGGAACAAAAGTACTTTGCAAGCCCCAAAACATTAAATAAATGTGAACTAATATTATTTGTGGTAGTGGGTATTGATTGACTCATGGTGGTAGAAGATTCAGGCTGGTTGGTTCACTCATTCTTTTAACTAAGTGGCCAGTTTGAAGAAAGAGTTAATGAAACATTTGCATTTGAAACTGATTTATGACCAGTGGGAAACTGGTAGGAATTGTTTTCTCTGGGGCTTCCAAACATTTGCTTTTATTCTGATGTGTTACCTTTCCCTTTTCCTTGGTACAAAGTGAAGGGCATTCTGTTCTTCCAGGCTGGTTGCTTGCCCAGCAGAAATGTGTCTGTAACCAGTGCTCTTCACATTTCTATTGTTACCAAGCACAAAGTTGAAGGAAGAGTAGTTAACAAACCCTATTATGCCAACTGGAGTATTTTTAACTTTCTTTTGTAGCCGCTGCTTGTACTGCCCTTGAAACTAAGGTCAGGATTGTTTCTCTTGCTCTAGGGAAGAGAGGAGTGATGGAGAGGGATCAAAATTTCCAAGTGATAAAAACAATATACATGGAATAACTGAAATACCTTTCTGGTTGTTTCTTCTCTTCTAGGGTACCCATAGATGGTCTTTTATTTCAGGTTTTTTTTTTTAAAGAAATAATCTTGACTTTTTAATGATTGGCATAAAACCCCAATCTTTTTTGGAACTGGATTCTAAAAATGCTGGGGGATCTGAGGTGATGATGGAAATAACTCATAGATAGTGAATGATAACTCAGTTGTTTTTTTTTTTTTCTTCGTATCAAAGAAACCCTCCCACTCTGGGTTTAAGGTAAGATTTTCAGTTGGCATTCAGGATGATTTCACTGACACACCAAATCTCTTTCCTTCTGCAGAAGGAGCAGTAGCAGCAGCAGCAGCCACAAACACAGCCACATTTCTGAGCCTTTCGAAGGCAGAAGGGATTGCTCGTGGTCCATGCTTGTTTAGAGGTGTTCAGATGGGATTAATGTCCACAT
Source organism: Vombatus ursinus (assembly GCF_900497805.2). NCBI lineage: Eukaryota > Metazoa > Chordata > Mammalia > Diprotodontia > Vombatidae > Vombatus > Vombatus ursinus. The sequence continues at coordinate 2,339,684 of NW_020954611.1, read as the reverse complement.
GGAACTATGGAAAAGGACCCGGGATTGGCACAGTGAAGATGGTCAGCTGGGGTCGATTCCTATGCCTGGTCTTGGTCACCATGGCAACCTTTTCCCTGGCCAGACCATCATTCAATTTAGTTGAGGACACCACCTTAGAACCTGAAGGTAAGTTATTTCCTTACACTTCTTGGATCCCAAGTTTTGTTCCTATTTTCTCTATGTGGAAATGTTGTGCATCTTTGAAATTTTATTTTTGTGATTAACTGCTGCCTGTACATCATAACTGAAAATCCATTGAGAATGTTGGAATGGTCTTCAGGTTTATGATTGGAGGGGGGAGTAGCTTTAAAGGAGGAGAAATATTTACTGGGGAGACACAAGCAGGAAGATGCATCTTCACATTTCTGGTATTCTTCAGTTCTTTATTCTGAATGGGGAAGCCAGCAAACAGTTTACCCTTAGCTATCCCTCTCTTAGTTCCTTGGAAAGCTGTGAAGGATGAATGCTGTATTCATTATATGCATTCACTGCTGCAGCAGTCCAGCTTGGGAGATACACCTGAATAAAGTACAAACAGTTACTGCTTCTTAACAAAGGGAACTGTCCAGGGAAATCACCAAACCCCTGCATTATTGGCATTTACAGTTTTTTTTTTTTTTGGAATAGCTTGTCCTTCTGAAGTTTAGAATGCAGAAGTTAGATATCTAGCAGTCTTTCTGAATTTTAAGTTAATGTGATTTTAGTGAGTCTAGATCAGAAAAGCTTGGCATTGGTTTTTGACTACTTCTGAAGTAAATTGCACCCTATTCTTACTTATACATTTACCAGAACTGTCTCAATTTTCAAAATTTCATTTTAAAACAAGGTAGAACAATAAGCCTTAGTACTGAGGTTGAGTATATTTAGATATACAGAATCGGGTCCTCTGGTAGTCTCTTCGGAAATCACATTAGCCAAGTCTTTTGGTCGGCGTAAGACTGAAATCTGTCATCACGAAAGAATATCAGTAGCTGAGTTATTTTTCAAGTGGTAATCTGAGAATAAAAAAGGAAAAGCCAGACTCTCATCACCACTTAATGAACCTATTTGTTGATTGCCCACCTGGTGTCCCATTGCCTTTTAGGAGCATGCCTCCATCATGAGTGATCCCCAGCTTCAGATCAGCTGTTAAGGGGAAGCGTCAGAGTTAGAGGGTTAAATGATCAAGAATGTGATTACATGGAGGCCGGGCTGGAGCAGTGAAGATGGCACAAACATTTTCAGCTTAAAAACAAATGGTAGTGGTTTGTGATGGGGGTGGAGAGGGAGAGGACAGATTAGAATTCTTACATCAGGCGACACAAGGATTTCAAAAGGAACACCAGAAATGTGTGACAGTTATTGAAGAACAAGGTCAAATCTTTTCCTGCACTGAAACACTGTTAACCTGAAGTGATTGCGTAAGTCAGAATGCTGAACTTTTGTTAAGGAAAGGGAATGAGGACTTCATAATTAATAGGTCTGATGGCATAATAAAGGCTTTCATAGCCCGGAGAAGAGAGATTGGTGTGTGTTTGCAACTAAGATTGGAAAAGTTACAGATTTACTTCTTGTTATTCTTGTTGCAGATGTAATACAACAGAAACTTCATTTTATAAAATGATGTGTAGCTTAAAAATATTTATTTAAAGTCATTTTCAGAAAGGTCCTTGATTTCTGATGGATATGCCTGTATTTTTTAAAGTTCATCTTGCCATGAGTTAAAATGGATGTTTTCCTAATTGCTAGTTTTACCTTGAGTATATGTGATAACACAAGTTGGGAAAGTAATGCTCAGATTTAAAGAAAAAAATAAGTTCAGTAAATTATGTATTTTTTTTAAGAAAGTAGCCTTTTTCATCTGAATTTATATTTCTTTTGTTACAGTGTGGTAGTGAATTTATTTCAACATTATATGGTCATAGAGGATTTATTTTAAAATCCTATTAATTATATGAGAAAGATCATAGAATCTTAGGATCATAGATTCGAAGTTGAAGGGGACCTTAGAGGTCATCTTACTCATTTTACAGGTGAGGAAACTGAGGTAGATAACTCTTGCTCAGTTATCCAGGTAGTAAATAGTAGTGCTGGAATTCTAACCCAGGTCTTTGGACTCATATTGAAAGGAAAAGTAGAGTGAGATGTTAGTATCTGGAGAGAAACAATTCTCCAGAATGGTTCTTTGGGTAAAATTCCTAGTCAATCAATGTGTGGGAAATCACGAGAGAGTTGGGTGCTACTTCTGGTTTTACTGCTAAGTATTTGCCTGTTATTGGTTAAATATCATCCTCTTGGACTCAGTTTCTTTATCTGTCAATAAAATTGGACTAAATGATCTCTTAAGGCTCTACCCAGTTTAAAAAATTATGTGATGCTAGGCATTTCAGTCAAATATTTGATCTTAATAAGCGCATTTCCAGTTCTGTAGGCTATTGGTAGATGTGTTGGAAGCACATGCCAATGGTGTCCCTATGAAGAGTGTTGGATATTGACCAATTTTTCAATCAGCCATGCTTACTGCTGCCCATAGTATCAGTACAAGTGCTTCTACACTATCATATTCTACTAGGGCTTGATTTTCCCTTGAAAGAGTGTTTTGGTCAGAGATTGTTACTTAGAGAATCTAATTATATATAAGAAAATAGTTTAAAAATGAATACTCATTAGTCTTAACAACTGGATTTACTAGCTGTTTGGTTGCTGTTTTATTATCTGCTTTTAACTTCCCTGCTATATAATCATTGAGACATGATTAGAGCAAGGTGTTAAAAGCTTTGGTTTCTTGTATAAGGCTTTCTGTTTAAAATTGAGATAAAGTGCTTATTTTGGTGAATTTTTAGTTTTAGTAAATAACAAGTCAAACCTGCACCTATCATAGCCTTTACAGCTGTAAACGACTTCTCAGGTCAGTGTCATCATTTTTCAGGAGATGAATATGAAGGCTCAGATAAGTTTATTACTCGGCCTAAGGTCATATAGGAAGCAGGGCCAGGATTTGAACCCAAGTCCTCTGACTACATTCAGTATTTTGGCCAACACGCTCTCTTGCTTCTTTCTCATAAGAAATTCTATCTTCGGAGATTCTTGGTGGTTAATTAACTAGGAAGTTCAGTTTAATAATGTTTTATGGGAATTAGACTAGAGGAAAAAAGCGTCCAGATGGAAAAATTTCTAAAAGGTCCTCCTGTTTGTGAAAGGTCATTCTAACCCTACAGAAAGATGAATGACCCTTTACTCTATCATTTCACTCTATAGTGTAATTCTATCCCCAGTGTCTTGGCACTATCTCCAATCCCCCCTCTTTTTTTAGGTACAAAAACAAGCAGTATTTATACCCAGGTCTCATAAAAATTGTTTGTTAATGACAGACCTCCAGAAGGCTTTAATTTTGTCAAAAAACACAACTTACCTTTGAAATGAGAATTTATTATTTTCAGGAACCAAGTACAAAGTTAGTGGCTCCAGTAGATTGTTGATTAATACTTTGATTATTTAAAGTACAGTCAACTCTTGATATTACCCCTGGGAGGAGGCAGATCTAGCTTTCAAGTTGTTATTGACATTGTCACCTACTTTGCTTAATTAAGTCATTGTTGACATTAACAGGATCTTTGTTTATTCTAGCCCAGCTGGAGCTGGAATAAAAGTCCCTTTTTAAACCAAAACACTTAATTACTTACCCACCCCGGAGAAAGTATGAACCTGATAAAAGACACTAATTCCAGAGGGTAACTGCTTAACTTGAGTTGGGTTGTAGAAGGTGGTGCTGCTGGTGCCTTCACCAGGCTGGAGTTTCAGAAACATGCAGGATGCCAAGTTAGGTCTCCAAAGTATGACTTCCCTGTGTTATCTCAAGTATTCTAATACTAACAGCTCACTTTTGTGTTCTGTCCTAAGCACTGTCCTCAGCACTGTCCTCATAACAACCTAATAAAGTAGGTAATGCAAACATTATTGTCCCCATGTTTCAGATCTTAAGATGATAGGGTCATAGATTTAGAGATGAAAGGGATGTTAGAGATCATCTAGTGCTACCTCCTCCTTTTCCCTCTTTTACAGAAGAAGAAACTGAGACTCAGAAAAGGTAAATGACTTGTACCTGGTCACTTGGAGTAAGAGTCTGATGGAGCAATCAAAGGCAGAATTTTGCTCCTCGTCTCTTATACTTTGCCCTAAGCCAGGAAGCCTTGTAAATTCCTGAAGTATCAGATACACTCATATTTTAATATAGGTTTAAAAAATAACACACATCCTCAAGATAGAAATCATTTTAAAATTATTTATTGTTTTATATGATCTGTATCTTTACTATACTCCATTATTGTTGGTATGTAAGATTTGACTGTAACTTGAGAGTCTACTAACAAAGACTTATTCTTGCCTAGTTAAACTAAATACAGGCTTATGAAGCTGAACACACAAAGGAGTGCACATTCTTTATTAGTATGTAAAATATTTCACAACTCATACACAGACTTGTGTTTAATACTACATCTTGAAAACAAGCTTGGCAAAGCAGAGTAATTTAATTTCTCTGGTTTGGGTAGAATTACTATGTTAGTTGCTACCACCCATCTTTTTAACCTTGACTCCTAGACCCTCATTTTATAGAGAAGGAAACCGAGACTCAAGGAAACGAAGTGACTTGTGCAAGTTCATACCACTAATATGGATTTTAGTGTGAATTTGAACCCAGATCTGAGCCCAAATCTGTTGACCTTTCACTACTCCATACCAATCAATCACCTCTTAGTCCTCTTGCAACTTTAACTTTTCTATGGTCCTGTTATCCTAATCTCTGCAGACCATTATTGGAAGTCCTTGATTTCTGTGGGTCTGTAAAATGGAAGGGGTTGGATTGGATAAATTGTAGGCTTTGTCACCTTGAACTTTCTGTGACTGATTCCATGCCTTTACAACCTTGTTGGAAGTCAAAATCTAAATGCCTTTGTAGCCCAGGGTAAAGAGATGCCAATGTCAGACATAATGAGTAATTAAAAGGACACGAGAAAGCCGGCAGCTCTGTTTCATCAGGAAAGGTTTTGTTTGTAGTTCACATTTCCAAATAAAATGCAAGGAATAGCCATTCAGCTTAGAGATGTTTTTTTTCTTGTTTACTTTGTAAGGACCATGGTGAAGAAGCCACCACCCATCCTTAATACTGGTAGGACATCATTGTAAGGTTCTCTCCAAACTGTCTTATTAATCTTTAATTGAGGACCTAGGAAATTTACTTTGGGATTCATAAAACCAAGTCTGTGGTCTATCTGTTTTCCTTGAGCTAGCTATTACATGCATTACATGCTTGCATCTGCATAGATGACTGCCTTTAGTGGGAGGTTCAAAAATGGCTTCTTTTTCCTCCACATTCTCAGATTTGTGTTTCCCCTTCCCCACCCAAGTGCTACTGACCTTTTAAGCTTCATGCTGTGACATATAAGTATGCTACCTTCGTAGACCTTGGAGACCATCTAGGCCATCTCTCTCCCCACTGCATTTTATAGATAAGGAAACTAAGTCCCAGAAAAGTGACTTGCCTAAGGTCAGAGGAACATTAAATATTTAAATCAGTCTCATTTTTTTCAAAGACTGTCCAGCCACAGAGAAAATGCAAGATGGCAGCCAAGGAAAGGAGTAGACTCCAAGATGGAATGGAGTAGCCCATTATTATCCTCATGTGACCTCCCAGCTCTCAAATTATTTATTTATTAACTCTTCAGGGTTTTCAGAAAGTAAAGGGTCTTTGTTTCAAAAGGTGAATTTTCACCATACATTTGGCATCCTTTTTAGACTCTTGAGATTTAGAGTGGCCTTTCCCCACCCCCCACCCCCATTTTGCATTTGCCCTCCATTTAAACTCTTGAGTTTGCCAAACACATAGCTACTGGATTTGTCTTCTATATATCTGACTCCTTCCTATGCCTCTGGTGTTCTGCTGAGCAAGAAGAGAGTGAGGTGCCGAATGATCTGTTTGAAAAATGGAAGTGGTTTTTGTTCTTCAGACTTATCATGGGGCATCTTTGCAAGGAGTGTGTACAAGACCTGGTAGCAAAGTTCCTAATTTAAGGACTAGTTCACTTGCAGGATTTTTGACACAAGATTAACTTGAGCTCCGTTTTGGTTAGCTGACAGATAATCACCATGGGATCTGATGACCTCCATCTTTCCTTTCTGTAGGGGTGACTTCCTCCTATTGCTTACTAACAGAAAATCCTTTTGGAACAACTGGGAAGCCAGCCCACGTTTCTACCAGGCCTGGAGAGGCCTTGTTGCTCTTGATTTCAAGTCTCTTATGGAATCTGAGGCCAATTTCTCCATCTTGCTGCATGAGGGGTAGGATCAGGATACTATAGCATCCTTTGATAGCAGGTGAGGGATGAAGAGAGGAGGTCACGTAGCCATGCATTTCCAGGCCATTAGCAAATAGGAAAGTTCCATAAGAGGCCTCAGTATTACCTGTTTGGTGGTATTGTGGTGTTTGGGGAGGCGGGGCAGTGGCTATTTTAATCTCTTATCCCAGGGACTGTCATGAGAATGCCTACATCTGAGTTTTATGAAAGTGCAAGTTTCGAAATATTTTCCCTTCCCACCCTTCTCAACTCTAATTGTCAGTGCTTAGAAGAACATAGTTGATAATTATAGATTCAGATCTAGAGCAGACCTTGGAGACCATCTAGGCCATCTCTCTCCCCACTGCATTTTATAGATAAGGAAACTAAGTCCCAGAAAAGTGACTTGCCTAAGGTCAGAGGAACATTAAATATTTAAATCAGTCTCATTTTTTTCAAAGACTGTCCAGCCACAGAGAAAATGCAAGATGGCAGCCAAGGAAAGGAGTAGACTCCAAGATGGAATGGAGTAGCCCATTATTATCCTCATGTGACCTCCCAGCTCTCAAATTATTTATTTATTAACTCTTCAGGGTTTTCAGAAAGTAAATTAGTGCTGTCCTTTTAGCCTTTATGATCAAGTTAATTAATATTTATGCATAAAGTGAAACAAATTGTATTTTGAGATAGAGGGAAAAACTTGTGTCTTAGCAGGTTTTAAAACTTGGTCATCAGCAGTTGCCATTTATTCCACTTTAGAAAATGGTAAACAGTTGTTCTGCAATCGAGATTAATTGACCCATCCTGTATGTATTGAAATTGCGTTTTCTTTCTTTTTGGTCCTTCTGAATCAGTGTCAAATTGTTGCAGCCCTATTTACCTCTTGCGCAACTAGAGAGTAGTAAATCCTAGGTTATTTCTGAACAGAGATCATATATATAGAATTTCAGCTTATGGTGACACTTTTTATGAGGAAATTGAAAAATAGCTTATAATGAAAATGCTGATAGACTCAGGAATGAGGTTATAGGGCATACAGATTTGTATGATTTATGTAGCACCTTCCCTTAAAAGAGCTCAACTCAGACCCATAATATAACTGCAAAAACAAATACTGCATAAATTTTCATGAATATTTTCTGGCCCTCACTCTCCATTTATATTATATGTGAATTAATTTTTTTACACATAATAGTCTAGTGTTGAATTTTTCCATACATGACTAATTCTAATTGTTTTTAGAAATATCTGGAAATTCAAAGAAAAGGCCAAGTGTGTGTGTGTGTGTGTGTGTGTGTGTGTAGTTACAAAATGATTATAAGGATCCTTGGAATTGGCAAGTTAAGAATTTAGACCCTTTGAAAACCTTTCTGCTTTAAATTGGAAGTTGACAATCGGATAGTCCCAAGGGAGTACTTCTGTCTTAGTAGTGGCATTCTTCCCATCCTTCGAAATCTTCCAGATTTTCAACAAAATGAATATTACATTCTTGGTTGACATATGGTAGTTGCCCAATTGAATCTCTAGTAGATGTTATAAATGTTTCAAGTTTCAAATCAGCAAAATCTGAAAAAGACATATAGCTCACAATCTTTACCTAGACTCCCACATCAATAACCCTTTCTCTTGGGTATAATTAAAAACAATTATGGTCTTAAATGATACTTGATATTTTATGATTTTATATCAAAAAATAAGTCACAATGGATATTTTAAAGGATCCTTTGATAGAATAAACTTAATGCCCAACGCGACACAAAAGAAAATGTCCCCTAATATGATACATTTACATTTAGTTTAGAATGCCAGAATTGTTTTATAGCTTGGTTCATGTCAATAAGAGGCTATTAAGTGGCTACTATATGTCAGGCACTGTGCCTATAGGCTTTGACCTATACTTTCTACCGTCTTGAGTCCCTTTGCAAAGTTTGTGAGGTTTAGAAATGTGCACATTTTGTTGTTTTCAATCTAAATGTTTCAATGTTTTTTCTGTAAAAAAAAAAAGTTAGCTTTTGCAGCCATGCAATAACAAATCAGGGCACACACGTCATTAAGAAAAATATATTTTGGCAAGAAAAGGCTTTTCAGTTTCAGGCTTCCAAGGGACTGTCATTAGGGCCTCTGGAAAATTATGGGGGAAAAAGTTACAAAATGTGTGGGAAGTGTAACATGCTTTACTTGCTTTTGCCCTGAAGTTGGGTTTTGAACTTTTGGTAACATGTTGTGGTAATCGATCACATATTTGCTCATGGCTACTTCTGGGCTATGACTGCCATACAGTTTTGCAGTTGTTCTAGCCAGTGGAAGCAATGGGCATGAGTGTTACTGGATTATGGAGTTGGTAGTGATGGTGAATATTAGATCTGAACAGTTTGTGCATGGTGGCCTGAAGGAGTTAATTGGGTTGCCCACCTCCTAGGTTGGATAAACCAGTGGAAGTCGGGCTTGATGATGTAATGCTTTTCTTTGAGGTAAGTGTGATGATCTGCCCTGTCAAAAAAAAAGTTTGTGCTGGAAAGATTTTCTGGAAGATTCTTGGTTTGGATCTAGAACATCTCTTGGGGATTCTCAGGTCCTTGCCTAGATTATATCTAGTGTCTGTCATTTAGTCCCTGAACTAAAAGGATAAGGACCTACCCTAGGCTCATTCTGCCACACACACACACACACACACACACACACACATTCTCTTCAGCTACAACTTGTGTTTAGAATCAGAGTTGTTACTTTTTATACAGCTCTCCTAGTTCAGGGCACCATATATTTACAGCAGTAAGACACCTTGAAGGTAATTTAGTTTAAACTCATTTTAAAGATGAGGCAACTGGGACACTAAGTGTTTAAGTATCTTGCTGAAGGTCACTCAGAAGGTAGTAAGTAGAGCCAAGGATTTGAACCTAAATCTTCTGATTTCCAATATAGAATCCTTTCTGCTGTACTGCTCTGCCTTATGCTAAATTTAACATCATGCACAATTTCATATGTATCTTCCAATACTTTATTATATCTTTTCATTTGTTATTCTTTATAATGTAGTTTTATAACAAAATCTATTTTGCCATTGAATTCATTTCTGGGTTTTCTGTATACATCTTTGTACGTTTCCTTGGAATATATTCTGATAGTGGTATTACTAAGTGAAAAGATTTGTCTAGCTTTGGAGCCGATTGTTACTTTTAAGTAAATGTTTTATTGATTTTTCTTAACACCTTGTTCACTTCCAAATGACTCCTTTCCCCACCTTGTCATTAAATACTCCTTTGTAACAAATAAACTTAAAGAAAAGAAACCAATGTATTGGTCTTTCTGCCCAGGTAGGCATCTTTCTGTACCTGTAGCTCATCACCTGTCTGTCATAGCAGAGTTCAAGATCAGTCTCTGCCTTCATTTGGTTTGTGTTATTTTTCAAGATTGTTTTTCTTTCTGCTATTTTTGGTGATATATCGTGTATGTTACTCTTCTGCCTCTGCTTACTTTGCATCAGTTCATACAAATCTTCCCATGTTTCTCTGAATTTGTCATATTCATTGTTTCTTAGGGCTCAATAACATGCCATTGTATGCACAAATCATAACCTATTCAGTCATTTCCCAGTTGATTGGCACCCATTTTCTTTTCAGTTTTTTTTACCACAAAAAAGCACAGAACCATTTAATTTCAATTAAAGTAGGATTTTTCTCTCATATGTTCTTCAGAAGTATTTCTGATTTTTAAAGTTAGAATGGATAGAACATCCCATAACAAGTTAGCAGGCATAATATAGGGAGGAGTAAGGAAGGACTTGCCTATTTATCACAAATGGTATAGATAGCCAAATAACAACAAAACACATGGACACAAAGAAATATATGCTGGTTCTAATTGTCACTGAGAAAAGCATCGAGCTAGAAAGAAAATGGAAAAAAAATTCTAAGAAATGAGGAGCAGAAATAACACTTAGACCAGGAAAAACAGTGAGTTAGAGAATATCCTGGGAGGGAAAGGGAAAAGAGGAGGGAAAACAACCAATTATAAGGTGAAGTAATGTTCAATTTGTTATTATTTTTCAAATGTGATTTGTGGTTTGTTTGTTTGTTTGTTTTTTCTAGCTAGGCTCTGAGGTGAATTGAGACTCTTTGGTTTGCTTAGTATATACTGTGAATTTAAAATACCTAGGCATAGCATGCCTTTAGAGATGAGTGCTCAGGATTTGAAGAAAAGCATAGAGAATTATAGGAGAGAAATACTCATATTCCAGCTTTCCTGTACAGCCATAAATTAATTTTTAAAAAAAATTTCTAACAGCTTTGAGAAAGGGAGTGTAATATAATGAATTCAAGGGCTGGCCTTGGGACGAAGTGGATTCAAATCCTTCCTCTGATTCACACTCTGCATGACCATTGAACCTTGGGAAACTCCCTAATACTCTGTAAGTCACAGAGAAGTTTCCTGGGTGGCTAGGGTTTCCAGATCAAGAATTTCATACACCAATGAAATCAACAGTCTAGACCAAAAAAATAAAAAAAAAAAGCTTTGTAAAGGGAATTTCCATATATGTCTACATACATTCTATCTATTCACATATATGTATACATCCATATAAACATATGGGGAAGATAAGGTAATGACTATTGCTTTTATCTCATAGGTAGCAAGCAATCTTTCAGAGAAAGAAGGACCATGACAGTATCTCTTTAAAAAAAGGCTCTTACAGGCAAGGGACTTTTGAAGTTGCCATGAACTATTCCTTTCTTTTTAGTATATTCGTTGTTCAGTGGGAGCCATTGCTAGTCAGTTTGGAGATCTCTGAGTCTTTTCTGAAGAGCAGTATTTTAACCTTGTAGCATATAGTTTCTTTTTTTTTTTTCTATAGAATGAAATAGGCGTTTAGGTACTTTTTAAGCAGAAATATCAGTCTTGTTTCCTCTAAAACCAGAGGTATCATGTACCCATGTACTGCCATTCCCAAGTAGGGCCAAAACCAGATTAAAATGTATAACAAAGTAAATAAAAACACAATAGAATATACGTGTGTATGTATGTATGTATGTGTATATATATATATATATATGTATATAGTTGGTTTAAGTCAATAGACCCTTATGTACAGTTTAGTGACCCCATTTCTATTGGTTTGACACCACTCTTCTAAACTATGAAATTAGAGGTAATCAGAAAATCATATTGACTTTTTTGAGTACTATTGGGTTTGATAGTTGGTGGTGGAGAAGAGGCCTGAATGCCTAGTAAATAGTAATATAATTGATTTATGGTGTTGAAAGGTGGTAGGTACTTAGGAAAGAAATTTTTTCCTGTGAGAAGGAATTCAAATACTTCATACTCTGTGAAAGTAAGGGATAGGATAGTAGGAGAATTAAGTTGTGTAGGTAATCTCAGTTTCCTATTGTAGTTTATAGTTAATTTCAGTTTTTCCCTTACCAAGTTCTGCCTTGTCACTGTCTATATTTGATAGATTTATGGAGGGTGCCAGCAGTCAAAGAAACAGCCAACATGAGGACAAATCCATAAACAAGGCAATAACCTCCTGAATATTGAATTTATAACCCACATTTTAGATAGTACCTTAAAATTCACAAAATACCTTTCTTACAAGAATTCAGAGGAGCAAGTAATGTGAGGATTATTTTCTCATTTTACAGAAGGGGAAACTGAGACTCACATAGGATAAGGGACTCAACCATGGTCACCCAGTTAGTCAGTGGCAGAGGAACACTTGAACTCAGTGTTCTAACTCTGAAGTTAAATCTGCTTTGACTGTGGTACTGAAAAAAAAAAACCCAAAAATTTCAAACCAGAACAACAAAAACAAAAACAGTCAAACACGTGAGAAATCCTGGTAATGGGAAGCAAAGGTAAGCAGAGGTAGGAGATGATATTATGATACCAAGTTGCCCTTCCCAGAAGTTTGTGAGGGTTTTGGGAAAAGGACCTCTAAAATACAGCCACAGACTCATCAAAGGCCTTGTTTATCTGGGATTATAAATCAGCTCCTACTTCTGTAGTATTTAGAAGAGTGTCCTTGGAAGAAAGGTTAAATGTCATAGTGGGTATCTTAATTTGGAATTTCCTGAATTAATTTGGGTTTAAATTCTCTACTATAAGATTCCTATGTGGGGGAGGGGAGAGAAAGGAGAAGTTTCCTTTTCTTTTTGTAAAAGGATGGCCCCAAACTGCCTCTGTAACTCACCTTCTAGTGTATAAAAGCCAGCCTATCATCCCTCTCTCCTAAGTAACAGCCCTCCTCTTCCCTATCACAATGGAAGGCAGCTTCAGGAAAACATCAAATATAGGTCATTCAAATCCAACTGCTCACTGCAGAATCATCCAGTTTAGTGATCTGTGTCCTAGAGAAGCACCAGGCCTCAAACAAACCATTCAAGTGCTAACCAAGCCCAAACTTGCTTAGCTTTGAACACTAGACAAGATCAAACCTATTCAAATGAGTAAGGCCATCTGTTTTCAGGCATCCAGCTGCTCACCCTCCATTTGCAAATTGCTGAAATGTTGCTCCTTGGGACCTGTCCCAGGACACAAGGATGCATCTGTAACATCAGAATGAGTGTTGGAGCTGAGGTCATGCTGAGAGAAAGGCCCAAGCTCTTTATATAAACTTGCTGAATAAGACCCCCGAAAGATGTCTAGCAAAAGAAGTAAGAGGGAGCTTCCTTAATATTTTAATAGCTGTGGGATTCCTGTTCATCTTTAGCACGGGAACATATCGATCATATTCATAATGCCCCTGCTACGAACATGCAGGTTTTCATAGGGTTTCAGTTTTTGGTCTAGACATGGTTTCATTGTTGTAAGGAGCTGGGAAATTGGGAAATTTCCTCCGCTCTTCCAGAGTGGCAACTGATTATGTAACTTAAGAGTATTAGAGAATTGTCCAGGGACACTGAGAGGTTAAGAGAGATTTGCTCATGATCTTAGAACTAGAATGTGCCTCTTGATATCCCAGCCTGTGATTTTAGTGGCCAATTCTCTGGGAGGAAACTAGTCTTAACACCCCCCATCTTCAGTCCTCTTAGCAAGCTGCCTGGGGGCACTGAGAGGTTAAGTGACTGGCCTAGAGTCACATCCAGAGGCCCAACTTGAACCCAAGTGGTCCTCACTCAGAACCTGAGCTCTCTATCCACCATGCTATGCTGCCTTTGGAAAACATGGCTTAGGGCCTCTCATAGAATTAGCTATCGGATTCCCGGCAAACTGCTTACCCTCTCGATATCCCCAGGCAACTTTGCTAAGACAATTAAAGACTTCATGTGGTCTTTTCCTTTGGGGCATTCAGGGTGTTTTTCTATGCCAGTGAAATCACAAAGTCTGAACAGAAGACCCATGCAAGTTGTTTTATGACTGCTGGCAAATCATTAACCTTCCCGTGCCCCAGGCATCCATCCATCCATCCACCTATCTATCTTCCATCCATCCATCTACATATATACACAAACCATCCATCCATACACATATATACACAAACCTATAAGTATATAGATACACATATGTATATACATATATGACACATACTTAGAGGCGAGTCATTTAACCCTTCAGGGCCTGAGGCAACCCTAAGACCCTTAAACTGTAGTTAAATTGCTAATGTGCATTGGTAAAGGAAGTTCTTCCCCAGGAGAGGATGCTGATAAAATCATAGGTTCAGATAAATACGTCTGTCTGTCTATCTGTCTGTCTGTCTGTCTGTCTCGCCATAGTTCTTGTTTGTAAAACACTTGCCAGTTTACATTCTTTTCCTGTCACAGAGGATGAAGTGAATGGAGTAACTGGAAATGCCATCAACATCCCTTGTGACACATATCTCACAACAACCATCAAAAGACAAGACCAAGTTATTCAGAAAGAAGGCTCAGTGATGCAGCTAGCATCCCAATATCCAGGAGTTTCTTTGTTTGACAATTTTTCTTGCTTTGGATGTAGAGTACTAGACTTAGAGTCTGAAAGACCCATGTTGATTTTTGCCTCAGACACTAGCCGTGTGACTTTGGACCTCTCCACCTCAACTTCCTCATCTGTAAAATGGAGATAGTAATAGCATCTACTTCACAGGGTTGTTGTGAGGGTAAGTTGCAAACCTTAAAGTGTGATATAAATGCTAATATTATCCAGTGCTCAGCACAGTGCCTGGAACATAGCAAGAGTTTAATAAATGCTTGTTGACTGACTGATGGAACACTTTATGTCCTTCAGCTAAATTCAGAATGAGGCTGATCTACCTTAGACTCCATCCAAAGGGAACTTTTTGAGACAGATTCATGGTGTAGACAGACACTCACTGAGAAGGATTATTTTAGTGAGCTCCTGTTGTAAATGAAGAGCATAAATGATGAAAAGAAAGATATGCCAGAAGTGTCTTCTCTGCCTCCCTATTGTGATTTGGACAAAGGTGTCTAGACTATTACTAGCACAGTGGGAAACAATTCTCTTAGGATGCATTGGAGCATAGTTAAGGTGAAAGAAGGGTGCATCTTGGAAGCAAGTCACCAGAGAGTATAGTGTGAGGGATAATAGTTAAACAAACCAGCTCCCTTTCTCAGCCCTGCTTGCCCCACACAGGTATAGAATGACTAACAGTGGTGTCAATTGAACACTAGGGACCCAAAGGTGGTAGAGTGGATGAGATCATTTGAGAAGGAGGACAGGTGAGAGAGACACCTTAATGGTCAGTTATGCACAGCAGAGAAGGGGGAAGAAGCTTCAGTGAGCCGTGAGTTCCTTGAGGTACTTCACTATATGGTTGAAAGTTAGAATTTATATCTACTATAGGGGTTCTTTTTGGGTCCTGAACCCCTTTGGCAGCTTGGTGAGCCCTATGAACTCCTCGATATGTTATTTTTAAATGTATAAAATGAAATTCATAGGATTACAGAGGAAACTAATTATATTGAAATACAGTTATCAAAATACTTTTTAAAAAGTTCATGCACCCCAGGTTAATAATACCTCTGAACTATTGGATGGAGTCCTAGACTGGCAGTCCAAAGTTATTCTGTCCGTGTTTATAATGTTGGAATACTGTATGCTTACAGAAGGAGTGGGGGAGCTAATAAGCATTTATGAAGTACCTACTGTGGGCCAGGCATTGTCATTTCATTTGATTCTCAAAACAACACTGGGAAGAACTGAGGAAGATCTGAGGTAAAACAAAAAGTTGAGAATTTATGAAATGAAGATGGCGAGAACCATGTTTTTTAATTTCCCTTGTATCCTTCTCAAGTATAGTAATCTGTTTTTACTGGATGATTTATAGATTTTGGTGAATAATTAGAGAAAAAAGTATGTAATGTTGGGTCAGGAGATACATTTTAATGTTTCTTTGATTACTTTTATTATTATGCATCTGCTAGGAGAGAGAATATATGTAGCCCTATACAAATAGCCTACATTTCTATAATGCTTTAAAGCATACAAAGTACCTTCCTTACAACCATGTGAGTGAGGTAGTGTATCATTACCCCCATATAACAGATGAGAAAACGAGTCTTATAGAGGCTTATGAATTGCCCTTGGTGAAGTAAGCTAGTAAGTGTTCCAGGCAGGTTTTGAAACAGGTCTTCTAAGTTTTAAGTTCAGTACTCTTTAGAAATAATTATAATGATTGCTTATAATTACATGCTTCTTTGTAGTACTTAAGCATTTTACATATATTTTGCTATTTGATTCTCACAACAACCCTGCAAGTTAGGCAGCGTAAGTATTTCTTTCCCCTGTTACAGATGAAATTCAAAGTTTTGGAATTGTCCAGGATCACAGAGCTCTGGTAATGAGTCATCAACCAGCTCTTACTAAGTGCTTCCTTATACTTCAAGTGCTGGGAATACAAATACCAGCAGAAAGTAAGACAGAAAGTAAGCCACCCTCAAGGAGCTTACATTCTAAAGAGGAAAAACAAAGAAAAGGAAATTGAAAGGAGATGGAGTTAATCATAGTAAATGATGAAACCAGAATTTGAGCCTAGATTGTTTCTGCTGTCACCTCTAGGGCTCACTCTTCCATATGGCACCAGGCCTCTTCTTTGAGGCTGGTAGAATGGATAAAGAGCTGCCTTCAAAGTCTAGAAGATCCAGATTCAAATGTCACTTATGACCTGTTTCGTCTATGTGACCTTAGGTAGGTGACTTAGCCCCCTTTCCAAACTCTATCAGTTGTAGAGCAGGTCCTGATCTACATTAACAGATGGAGCTCTCTATGCTAATGAAATCACTGGTCTGATCCAAAACGGAAAAAAAAAAAAAGTATTCTTCCCAACACAGAATTTTGATGGATTGTTGAAGTCTACAAAAAACAAAAACAAAACAAAAACTATTCCATGTCTAATTTGAATACTTATCAAAATGTGTGGCCATTGAGGATTTATTTACCTAATCACTGTAGGAATATGGTTTTTGTGATTTTGATATCATTGGAAAACCCTAGCGAATTTCTTTGTGCATCAATGTGGAGTGGTGTTGTGACCAGGGCCAGTCATTTGGAGACCCAACACCTGGATTCTAGTTCAGGTTCTTTCACTTATCACCTTTATAATCATAGACAATGCCCTTCATCTTTCTGCCTGAACGTCAGTCTCTTGACCTGTAAAATGGAGGTGTTAGCACCTCTCTTAGCTACTTCATGAAGTTCACGAAGGATCAAAGGAGGCAGTGTATGTGAAAATGCCATGTGCATTCTGTAAAGAGACATATGAAGGGCAAGGATTTGTTTAATACGCAACATTTTTACAAAGCAACTACTGTATGCACAGATTGTGTCAATAGAGGATCAGTACAAGTTATGTGAATTCATCCTATGAATATTTTATTGTTCAACCTTGCCATGTAGTACATAGCCCCTGTCCTGATTACTAAAGGTCATAGGATCATAGAGTTGGAGCTAGAAGGATTCTCAGAACTCATCTAACCTTATTTTAAAGATGAAGAAACTGAGGCCCAGAAAGGGGTGTGTGTGTGTGTGTGTGTGTGTGTGTGTGTGTGTGTGTGTTCCCCATGGTGAGTAGCAGAGCCAGAATACAAACCCAGGCCTTTGAGACTTCAAAATCAGACCTCTTCTCTCCTGCAACAATATCAGCTTCTTGGCATCACATTTCCCCTAAAAATGACCTACCTTAAGGGCCCTGAAGTTTAGGAAAATGTCAGCATGTCTTAAGATGGTAAGAAATACTAACTTCCTCTGATATTACTGGCAAGTCTGTTTTCCTGAAGGAGGCTCTAAATGACTAGGTTTACAGTATAACACATGGGTCATACCATGCGTGTACACAAAACTCCTCATTGTACACTGGAGGAAGGTGAACACTGGCTGATTTGACATAACTTGTTGTACGAGTTTCTACTTCCTGGCCAGTATAATCTAATGGTCTGTCTCTTGGGTTAATGTTTTTTGAACAGAGTTCAATTTTGAACTTCTTACTCAAGCAAGGCTGCCAATACCTACAGATTTTATATGAATATCTGTGTAACAATGCCTGTATCATATTGGTTGAGTGGAAATTTTGCTTGTGTGTGAAGGCGAGACGTACTGAAAATGCTGATATTTCAAGATTAATGTCTTGGTCTGTTGCAGTAGTCTTGGGACTTAGGGAGATTTTCACAAGAGTTAGGCAAGCCAGTAAATATTTAAAGCAACAAGCTGTTATTAGCATGTGTTAAAATAGAAGAGGAGGATCTAGACCTGATTTAAGATACTCAAGGGTAGGGCTGTAGGGCAATAGGGAAAAAGGAAGAGTTTAGAGCAAAGGATACTTGTAGGTCTCAGGTGAGGGAATCCCTAAGTCGTATGCCACAGGAGGAATGAGGGACGAGATCCTGAGAAAGACCCAGGATCGTTGATGATCCTGACAGAGATTGTCCTCACACTTGGCACCCTCAGGTTCTGACAGGCTTTGATCACTTGTTTCAGGTGAAGTGATGAGTGAGATACTGAGATCAATGACTACCTCTTCTTCTGTCTAACTCAGTGACGCAGCTGGAACTGTGGTTTTATAAGGAAGTGGAGTAGGTTGCACTCAGTTGTATGTGACTAGCTTCCCATTTCTGGTGTCACAGGCAGAGATGTCAGGTATTGGACAGAGTGGGGCTTGGAAGTTTCTAGGTACAGAATGTTCCAGAAAAGGGCAGAGGGAGGTATGAATGTCTGCATGTCTGTATGTTTGCAGAGGCAGTCTGATACAAAACAGCTGAAGCACAAACCATCTGAGTTTTTCTGGACCAACACAACTTGGGATAAATGTTTTCCTATTTGCTGCGTCCCTTTTGATGAATATTGATGAATAGTGAATTATTCCAGTTTCCTGGATGACAAGATAAGAAAGGAAGTTGAGGCCAAACTGTAAGGGACAGCTTCTGAGAACATTCTAATTATTTAATCCTATTTTTTAGGCACAAGAACAACTTTTAAAATTATAATTTTTTAGGAATAAGGACATCTTTATAAATTATAATTTCCAATAAGTACATTTTGCATTTCTCTTGGGCACCAGTATATCTACCTATCCATCCATCCATCCATTCAAGCATATATACACACATACATACATAATACAAATGTATACATACATATATACATATCATATATATATGTTTATATATGTATATATATGTGTGTGTGTATATATGTGTGTATATATATATATATATATATAATCTTCAGCTAGGGAGGGTTGTTTACTGTTGTGTTATTTCTACTAAGTAAAAGTAACATTTATAAAGCACTTTTAATTTTGTGAAGCACTCTGACCTATTTTTAGCTCATTTGATCCTCACAACAACCCTGTGAGGTAGTTGCTATTATTATCCCTTTTATACAGATTAGGGAACTGAGGTAGACAGTAGGTAAATGACTTGCCCAGGGTCACAGCTAGAGAGTGTCTAAGGCAGGATTTGAACTCAGATTTTCCTGACTCCAGGTCCTTTGCTCTATCTACTCTACCAACTAGGTGCTATCACTGGACAGTAACTCAAACAACATTATGAAAATATCTAAAATGGCCTTTTTTTTTTTAGTAGCTCAAGGCATATGTTGCTTTTCTGAAACAAAAGATATCATCACCCATGAACAAGGTCTGCCTTAATTATTTCAACTTGATGTGAAGAAAAACTTCCCAAAGGATGGAGTTGTCCCAAAGAGGAATGGGCTGAATGACCATTTTTCACAGATAGAATAGAGATTCCTATTCCGGAGCATTTTGGACTGTGTGGTCTATAAAATTCTTTACAACTCTGAGATACTATGATACTGGGATCCTTTAAAGTCTCAGGTTGTATTTGTAAGTTACCACAAATGACAAACTGAAAAAGAGTCTCTCAGCCTGTTAGATTTCTTACCTCCTTTGACTGATTTGATTGCTCTTTGTGACAGCGATCAGTTGACAATAATCGTGGAGTTGAGGCATTATTCACTCCCATGTTTTTTGTGTATCTGTGTCAGTGTTGTTTGAGTGCAGTGTGTCGTTACAGTAACAGCTCATGTTTATAGGAACCCTGGTAAGGTAATTAGTACAAATATTATTATACCTTTTTTTCCCTTTAAACATAAGGAGACAGAGGCTTAGAAATGTGGTGACTTGCCAAAAGTAACACAGCTGCGGAAAATGGTGGAGCTGGGATTTGAACCTAGGTCCAAGCCTATCGATTCTACTATAACAAGCTGCTTCTTGAAAGGATGCTCGTTCAAAGGAACTCCTTGGTTGAAGGAACTGAGGATGTTTAGTGTAGAGAAGAGAAGATTCTGGGGAATGTGATGATGGTCATTGGATTTGTTCTGTTGGGCGCTAGAGCAACCAGGAACAGTAAGTGGAAGTTGCAGAAACAAATTTAGGCTTAATGGGGAAAAATAAATCAAAACTTCTTAAAACTTAGAGCTGGCCAAAGTACAATGGATGGTCCAAATGGACCCTCCCCTTTAAAGGTCTTCACATGGAGTCTGGCCAGCCACTTGTTGTCAGGTACGTTACATTAGGGGCTCTTTCATTTATGGTTTAGAGCAGATGGTCTCTGAGGGTCCTTCCCACTCTCCAGTTCTGTGACTGATGTTTGGATTTCTATCGTATGACAAGTCACATGTTGTCAGGGGGGATCTTTTATAAGTTTTTGAGGATTTTTGAGTAGAAATTGTAAAACTGCAGCTGGAAAAGTTTTTTATTCTATGTCACTTTGTATGGTGTAAGGCAGCAGAATGTTTGCTTTTAATGCTATTCATTAGGACTGATATCAAATCAATCAATCAATCAATCAACCATTTGTTAAACACCTACTGTGACTCAGGCATTAGGTGCTGGAGAGACAAAGACAGAAGTGGCTCTTTGAACTGCCATGTTCTTATTCCAAGACCAAGAATCTGTTGTACCAGTTGGAAGCTGCCTGTGTGCTTTGCATTTCTAAATGGCCTAACACTGCCAAAAACCTGCTTTGTTCCACTGCATGTGACTACCTCTGTCTATGGAATGTCAGTGTAAGCTTGTAAATGATTTCAGGAATTTTTGGTGTAGAAACATTATGAAAATGCATCGCCCTCCATTATTTCAGTTTATACTACAAACTAAATATTGGTCAGTGAAAAATTCTCTGCCACCCAACTAGTGAAATGAGCCAGAGAAGATCATATTAAGGATACAATGAAGAAGATTAAGATTACAGTCAAATAGAAATAAGCAAAATCATCTATGCCTTGCCATATTTTTGAAGGTCATACATTTAGCTTGACATCTAACATAAAATTCCTGGTTCTTTCATTAAGATATTGGTATTTCCAGATATTTATTCCCCTTGCCCAAAGTGGCTGCATGTCTGGTGTAACTCATCCATCCAAGGAGCCAGGAGTACATGGAGAAAAGTCCTAGGAACCTGTGCTGATCTTGTCCAGAATGCTTAAAAGCTCCCATGGGAACCTGAAACTGTTGCCAGCAGGTAGATATCTCATCCTGTAGCCAACAGAGTTTTATAGCAGCAGAACACGCAGGGCCTGCCACATGTGTGCATAGGGCATGGTGGCATTTTCTCTTTCACCTCAAGAATCTGAACAGGGAGCTGCTGCATTTGCCTTTTTGTTGGGAGAGCAGGCAGATTACAGAGGGTAAAGTTTGGTGCATGACTACTCTGTTATGTAATAGATTCCGATATGATATATCTACCTCCACCTGAAGAGGTGATGCATTTCTTGGCTGTAACTTTTAGGAGTATAAAACATGCCTTCCTGGGGAGAGTGCTGGAATGGACTTCATTTTGGAGTGTAATGTCGTTTTCACGTTGGCAGAAACTTTTTTTTTTTAACAGTTAAAATCTGTAGTCTGTTCTCCACGAAACGATAGGACAGGACAATACTTTGGTTTCCCATCTGTTCTCTGTTTGCTTTTGGGCACTATTTCAAAAACCACATTGGAAAAGTTTATGGGCAAACATTATAAAAAGTGACAGTCTGAAGTGCTGCTGTAGTCTAGTCTGGCAACACAGTGTTACCTGAAATAGCTTACTGTTTCCAAATGCTCTTTAGCCATTTCAGTTGTCTCAAGACATCCTCCTGATAGTATTAGTGAAGAATTCCTTGGATATGTATGAGAATCATAGCTTTTTTCTTTCAGACTTACAAGTAAGACTCGAATCATATCAGAGGGCTTTATTTCAGCTTGTTTGTTTATTCAGGGGTTTAGAGCAAGTGTAATATTTGTCTGTCTCATTAGTGAAAGCATCTTAGGGTGGAAACAGGGTAATGAAAAGGGCCTCATGAAACCTGAGTTTTCATCTTGACTCTCTCACTGACTTATTTGTGTGTGAGGAACTTATGGACCTCCAGGAACTTGTTAAAAGAGGTAACTAGACTTAGTGATTTCTGACTTCTCTTCCCTTGTTAGACAGTCTGGTCTATAACGAAGAAATGAGAAATGTTTTGGGGAAAAGGAGAACTAATGCTCTGTATGTAGATATGAGGACATTATTATTTGCCACAAAAGTCAGAATCTTCCATCTGTTTTTATAGGTCAGCAAATATAATTTTAACAAAAATATTACCCACATTACTAAGACTTCTTGATTCCATTTTTTTAAAAAGATGTCTGGAGGTTTTAGCTGAGTTGATGCTGTTATAAATCCATATAACTAAGTCTTACTACATCCATGACAAAATATGAAATAGAAAAAATATGTCACCTGTTCCCATAAAGTCAAATTTGTCACTTTATTTATTCAGCAATTTCAGGTAACATTGAAAAAGAACGTCAAATACTGAAATGTTTGTTCCAGCTCTCTTGGTTTTTGAATTTTTATTTCTATTTTGTGCAGACACATTTTACATCTGTGGGAGGCTTCTGAAATAACATTTGGTACATAATATAACACCTGTCTCATGTATCAATCCACCCATTATGTGATGGCATGAATAAATGAGGGAGGCATTGTTAGACTGTAGACTCCTTGTAGACTTTTTCTACTTTTGAAAGGTTAAAAGTATACTATAGCAGCAGAAAAAATAAATCCAGGAAATGTTAATATTACTATAAAAGGTATTGTTTAAGTTACACAGGGAACACTTCGCCCTATGTAAGTTGTCATATTTTACAAAGAGGGGCCTGAAGCCTGGTGGACTCAGAAGCAATGAACAGGTCTAGTTTATGTTAGAAAAATGTGTTCTGAGTCAGGGAAGAAACTTATGGGTGTCACGAAGACCATGTTAATATTCTCAGGGAAGACAGACCGATGTTGGCCTCTAAAGTAAATGATGAAAGGTAACAATAATGAGAGACGACTCAAAGGTGCAAATTGTTGCTGGGAATATGGATGAAGATCTTTGAAGGTACTTACATGATTAAGAGAAAGAGAGGAATGATGAAGCCCAGGGGAAAAAAAAGCTGTCACAAGGGTAGGAGCAAGTGCTGAGAAAGTGTCTTCCAAAAAGCCAGATGTTTAGATTCCATCTCAATCTCTCCGGTGTAGTGTTGGCAGTCTGACCAGAGAGGTCTTTGATGTGCTTTCTGTGTGGGGAGGCAGCTTGTGGCAATGGGCCACTTGACTGGCATCTGGGACGGTTGTCATTGGCACCCTGACCAGTGCCTAAAATAAGCATCTCTTTCTCCTTTTTCTTTTCTTTGCATCTCATCTCCATCATCCTTTCCTTTCATCCTTGTCTACCCTACTCCCCCCGCCAACTCCCACCACCATCCACTTCCCTTTCTTCTTTTTTATTTCCTTCTCTACCTGTTTTATAAACCCTACTGTTGACTTTGAATGTTACTGATAGCATTGTTAGAGATACTGACCTGAAGTGAAGATATTTCTTAGAATTCTTCACATGGGGTGGTGACAGGTTTTAAATATTTATTATTGTAGTCTTCATTTCATAGACTTCGAAGTCATGAGGTATTGATTTTGGGGTAGTTATTTTATTATCCTGGAGATACTTTATGGTTTAATATTATGTACAGAAGGAGAATTGTAGCTTTGACCTTTGGTTGTATCAATTTTACTTATATTAAATAAACATTACTTTCAAAGATAAGATAATCTTAATCATTTGTACATTTTAAGGTTATGTAAAAGCTAAACTTTTGTGACTGAAAAATCAGACTAGTCACCCAGGTAGATCTAATCAATAAACAAGCATTTATTAAACACCTACTTAATATTTCACAATCAGGTTAGTGACTCAGATGGTTTTAGTCAATCAATAAGCATTTATTAAGCACCTACTTTATACTTTCTATTCTTGATAGAATATTGAGGGCAGAAACAGTTTCATTTTTGTCTTTACATTACCAGCACCCAGCCCAGTGCCTGCTACTTAGTAATTGCTTGTTGATTGATTGCTAGATCATTCTAATTGTCGTGTGAAAGAAACTGAGCTCACTTTCAGGGATGAGGATTTTCATTCATGTACCCTCCAGAGAGGACAGTTTAGGGCACTTTTTGGATGGTATTGGCCCTTTGTCTTCACATATATGGCATTACCAGTTTCTGTAAATCCTTGAGGTACAACTACCGACTTCTAATAGATTTTAAAATAAGAGGTAACTTCATTAAAGAAGGGCAAAGCCTTCATCAACAATTGCCACTTTTTGAGAACAAAGCTCATTCTGTGTCACAATTGGGCATTCTTTGATTTTTTTTTTTAAATCTTGGAACTTTCTACCAAATCCTTAGGGATGGTACTTTTCCTTACTTGTGTGTCCAGAGAAGAAAGATCTTAATCTCTGTAGCTTCATGTGCCCAACTTGTGTGGTTCCTTTCCCTTTTTTTCTATAACTGATTTTTTTTTCCATTTGGTGTTATTTAGATGCCTCTGATTTAATTATAATTGTTACTCCATCCAGCCACGGAGATCATAGCTCTTCTGTGACTTACTAGAAAGTCTTCAAGAATTGCTGTGACTTTAAATGTCACCACCCTCTCTGAACTTGACTCAACTCAGTGGGTCTACAGATGACAGACATACAGATTATCGTTGGTACCTTCTTCAAAGTCTTTCTGGTTTTGCAGGACCTGTCAGAACTTGTACTTGTTTGCCCCATATCACAGTGAAGCATCTGAGCAGGGCTTGGGTGGAGGTGTCTCTGTACTCATTACATTATTGTGGAATGATTTCTGCTTTCATTGGAATAAGTTTCACAGGATTCTCAATGATGGTGCTTGGGCTCTGTGGTTGTCAGAGTCTACACTTGTGTCCATTAAAATGCTCCTGAAGCCTTGGAACCAAACTGCGTTGTTTACCATTTGTATCGTTCCTCAGACTTTCTTTCCTAACTCTTGTCAGGTTGCTTTTCTTGCAGTAAAAATTTTCTGAGTCCACCCTGCTTTGCTGGTTTTCATTCTAGTGTGGCCTGTTTTTAGGCCTGCCTTAAAATTCCCTTCCTACCTAGAGGAAAGAGGTAGAAATTTCTAGTATTTCTGAACTCTAATTTAGTCAAGGGCCTTGGAATATACTTTCATTCCCATCATAGTTTACTAAGTCTTGTCTGCTGAACATGATCATTGAATCTCATAGTCATAAATTTCCATGTGAAGATTCCTTTTTTCCCTCAACTTCTAGGTAGGTATGAGAAAGATTAAGGAATTCACAGTGTATAACATAGAGACTGGATCTGGGAAGGTTTGAAATGTATTAGGAAGGAGACAGATAACAAAGAAATGGTGGCCTAGGTTGGAGACATAAGTGTAAAGAAAAACTTCAAAGGCCAGGCCTAATACTGCTTAGCACACAGTAGGCTCTTCATAAATGTTTGTGGAATTGCACCAAATTAAAATAAGGGAATTAACATCCTGTATATTCTGATTTTAAGGGAGACTGGGGTGAGAAGCTCTAGAAGGTTAGGAGGAGAAGGGTACTGGAGGTTCAGGAGTAGGCCAAAGACAGACTTCAATTATTTCAGGGCCTAGAAAAGGGGAAAAACACTATTCTTTTTTTCTCACCATTGCACCCTCTAATACCATGATCTCAGGAACAACTAATTAGGCTATTACAATTAGTACTTTACTTTAGCTATATTAT
>NW_020954611.1:2282347-2313773 GCF_900497805.2 Vombatus ursinus | reverse complement strand
GTTATAAATCCCTTTGAAGACAAAGATTCTCATACGATCAGGAATTTGAAGGAAATCTTCAATGTCATCTAGTCCATTTTATTTTACAAATGAGGAAACTATGACCCCAAGAGTTTGCTATTTGCCTAATGTCACATTGGTAGGAAGTAACCCAGCCACGAGCTAAATGGGTTCCTCTGACTTCAAGTCTAGAGGTTTTCTCATTGTGCCACATATACATTATGCATCCCCATAACCTAACACAGTGTACACAGAGGTGTCAAGAGGTCAGTTAAGTGTATGATGATGGTGGTGATTTATAAAGAGACACACATGAAGCAACTGTATTCCTTTAGGAATGAAACTGACTCCATGATGAGAGTGTATTTGAATCTTTTGAAATAACGTTGTGCTTTCATTGAGGATTTGGAAACAACAATCGCCTTGTGATGCCTGCACAAATTTGCATCCATTCTCAAAGCTGTGATTGTTTTTTTTTTTCCTGTCACGGGATATGTGGCACAATTCATAGTATTCATACTGGGCACTTGTTAAAGTTCGTTGCATAAAATATGCTTTCCCATTGCTTTTTCCCAGGTTAGGCTCATCATTAATGATAAGTTCATGGATTTAGAACTAGAAGGGAGATGAGATTGCTCTGCCCCTTACATTTACAAATGAGGAAACCAAGGCCCAGGAAAATTAAACAACTTTGTCAAGGCCACATGGGTAGTAATAGGAATAACAATAACTGGTGTATCGAGTGCTTTAAGGTTTGCAAAGCTTCATACAAAGATTATTTCATTTCATCCTCACATCATCCCTGGGAGCTATTATTACCCCTGTTTTATAGATGAGAAAACCAAGGCAAACAAAGGTTAAGTGATTTGCCCAGGGTCCCACAGCTTTTGAGGTCTGAGGCCTCTTTTGAACTCAGGTCTTTCTGACCCTAGGTTCAGCACTCTGTCCACTTGACACCTATCTGAGAGAGTCATAATTTGAATCAAGATTTACTGATTTCAAATCTAACCCTCCCCTAGCTATTCTATGCTGCTTCTCAGTCAACATATGTAAGAATTTCAGTTTGTAGAATTGAAAGTTCTTAGTGATAACTTCCAATTACCTTTTCCCAGGTACCACATAATGTGTTAGTGACCTCTGAATTACATACCAACTACAATATTCATCCAGTGTCTCTTTATTAACTTTTTTTTTTTTGAAGGCTGTCATCATACCATGAGGGAACTGTAGCCAGAGCTGCTTCTGCTGGGTTCTTTCTTTGGGTTCACACTTTAAATATTAAGTCTACTATGTGATAGACTAATTTCTAACTTTGACTCCTGTGGGATGCTGGGAGAGGCAGGCTGATTGACAGCCAGCGGGAATTTACAAAACAATAATCACAACTCTTGGGATGAAATGGGCCTCCACTGACCTTTGTTGGAAATCTCTCCTTTCCCTTCTTCTTTCTATCTCCTTTCTCCCACTTTTGCAGAGCCGCCAACCAAATACCAAATCTCTCAGCCAGATGTTTATGCTGTTCTGCCAGGAGAGCCCCTTGAATTGCGCTGCCCGTTGAAAGACGCCATCATGATCAGTTGGACTAAGGATGGGGTACAATTGGGGCCCAACAATAGGACAGTTCTTTTTGGGGAATACTTGCAAATTAAAGGTGCCATTCCTAGAGATTCCGGCCTCTATGCTTGCACAGCTGCTAGGACTGTAGACAGTGAAACCTTGTACTTCATGGTCAATGTTACAGGTGAGTGAGTTGACCCTAGATAATGTTTTAAAAACACACACATAAGAAACTTTGCTATAAAATTTCATTGTAGAAGGAGAAAAGTCAGATTTCAGTGAGATCTTTGGTAATTAGAAGCCATGTACACAGCTTGATAGATTTTTGTTAATACTGCTTTGAAGTATTTTGGTGTGATAAGCACAGTGTCTTCAACATAGTAGGCTCCTGATTAATTGAATAGAATTGGAGAACATTTAAAAAATTAATTAAGAATTTTTTGTTATAAAAATCACTAACAGCACAAACATTTCCATATTCAAAGAAGGCCAGATAATGGGGATTATATATGAAACATCTAAGCCCCTATGTGTAGCTTTTTCCAAAGAGGAAATTCTTTAAAAACCATAAGGTTCACACACATGAAATAACTTCCTCAAAACCATCCATTTTCACATGAATGCTATTATATGTGTGTGTGTATATAGGCATATGTACATATATATACACACACACAAATATATATATATATACTATATATACATATATACCACTATATATACATATATTTACATGTATATATAGGCATACATACATATACCTATATATACACAGAAACACATATATAATGGCATTCATCTGAAAGTGGATGGTCTTGAGGAAATATGTGTATATGTATCTATATCTATATCCACACATATACTTATGCATATAGATATATGCATGTATGTATAATATATACTGTGTATATGTATGTGTGTATATGTGTACATACATACACATATATACACATGTGTAGATATATAGATACACACACATACATATGTTTTTAAATAATTTCCATTCCTGGTTTTTAAAGTACAGGTTAGAAACATATCTACTTTAGAGATTCCTGACTTCTAGCTGGATTTCCTTCGGCAAAATCTAGTTCAATTCAATTTAACTCAACAAACATTCAAAAACATCTACTATGGATAAAAGACTTTGCTGGACTATGAGAAAAATAGAAAGATGAATAAGATTTTATAATTTAGTATGGGAGATAAGATGTTTGCAAACAGCTTAATACAGAATAGAATATATGTGCTCAAGAGAAGCACAAAAGTCTCTGAATACTTAAAGTGAGAATTTTCAAATAAACTCATTATAAATATTACTTTCTTGTTGTTAAGTAGTCTGAGGGTTGCAAATGAAATATTATTTTATTAGGGACTATTACTTTAATACTTTCCTAAGAAAGTAACCCTCCAAAAGTCATATTAGAAAAAATGTTTTAATTTTATACTATTCATACATTCACCAACATTTTAATACTATTTGATTCTTGAAATCTGTTTTTGTTAATTTATTAAAATAATAATCACACTTCTACAGAACTCTAAAGACTGCAAAGTTCTTTCCTCCAAATAAACCTATAAGAAAATACAAATATTAATATCCTCATTTTATAGATGAGGAAAGTTTTTGAATTGAATAAAATTAGAGGAAATTGAAGGTTATGATGTAGACTAAATGATATTACAGATAGAAAATTTAAACCACTGATCACCCCCTCATTATTAGATTTTTTTCTGATTATGTTTCTTTTGACCCTCAAGGATCTGAAATGTAGAAAATCATGACATGTTACTCTATAAAAATGTATAGGTAAACATGTTCTTTTGACTACAGATGCAATTGCCTCGGGAGATGATGAAGATGACAATGAAGGCTCTGAGGATTTTATCAATGATAACAATAACATGAGTAAGTAACAACAAACCTCTGGAGGTGACTGCAGAGTCACGTGGGAAAAGCATGAGTCTAACCTTGTCTTAATGCCAATTGTTAACATCCTCAGTGTCCTTTCCCCACTGTATGTCTGTTTTCTTGACTTTCAAACTTGAAAATAAACTAAATGTACTGTCTACCTTTCTCTCTCATTTGTCCTTTCTTTTGGTGTGAGCAGCTACTTTCCTTCCTATGGAAACCCCTGATCTTTCTGCTATTTGATTACTTCTTTTCTATGACTTTGCGTATTTGAAGCCTGACAAACAATAAAGCAAAAGAAGGCATGGAAATACTGAGTTATAGTTGACTTTTGTTGTTACCAGTTATTTTTTAAACTTGACTTGTATTTCATTGATATAGAGAACTAATGGTAAATCAACTCGTTTCCCTCTCCCAATGTGTGTATCAGCACCTGCTTTACACCCTTAAAGTTTTAGACGATTACTTGGGGCATTGAAAGTTAAATTACTCACTCGGTCACACCGCCAGTACGTGTCAGGGATAGCACTTGAGCCCAGGTCTTTCTTACTCCTAGGCCTGCTCCCTATCCAGTACACCAGGGCTTCTTAAACTTTTTCTACTCATGACCTCATATGGGGTTGTGACCCACAGTTTAAGAAGTGCTGCAGTACACCACAGTCTTTAATTGATCTTATTTAATTTTATTTAATCTTTAATTTTTAATTTAATCTTATTTAATTGATCTTATTATAATACAGAACTATGGTCAGGTATGATACTGCATTAGAGGCAAGTTTTTTTGAAAAGCTAGAATGAACAAATAGGGTTACTAACAAGTTTCTGTTAAGAAAAGATTGTTTAAAAGTGGATATAAATAGAACAACTTCTGGGGGGGATAAATAGGTAAAATTTGATTTTTTTTTTCATGGCAACATGAAAATATTTTAAAAATTTGACTGATTGCTAGGCTTTTACTTGCTTACTTTAGACATAATTTAGAAATATTAGTAGCAGAATAATTTAATTATTTTGGTTTTATTTTTTCCTAGTTTTACTCCATTTTCTCAGAAGATAGTTTAAGGTTAAACACAATACAAAATGAGATGGTCAGGGCTAAAACAGAACAGAGATAGAGACCATTTAAAGAAATTAGAGGGAGTTAGATGTTACCAGGCACTCAAGATAAGCTGATTTTCAAAATTAGACAAACTTTGGGTCTAAGCTTTTGTATAATTAAGATAAAAAGGAGTATGTGATTTTTTTCTTTTGGCAAAACAAATTTTTATTCTTCTGCAAATACAAACTTTTCTCTGGAATTGACCTCATACAGGAATTTTTTGTGGGCTCCTTATGTAAGGGACATGGAATATAACCTACAGTATGGTCAAGAGTATCTTCATCTACAGTTTTACAAAAGGTACAGAAAAATCACAAAAGATAATTGTTCCTTCTACTTTTTTTTTATAAAGGCAAAAAGCATAACATTAAATTGGAACTCACTGAAACCTTTACACTTACTAGCATGCTAGATTCTTAAAGTCAAAATAAAGTACAACAAACTGTTAACATAGGATACAAAGAGTTCAGATTAATCATATTTAGTTTGAAAGGACAATCTTTACATATACTATTCAGGATTATAAATTTTTTTTGTCAAAGAGTGTTGCTCTCTCTCTCTCTTACATATACTATTCAGGATTATAAATTTTTTTGTCAAAGAGTATTTCTCTCTCTCTCTCTCTCTCTCTTTCTCTTTCTCTCTCTTTTTTTGAGGCAATTGGAGTTAAGTGACTTGCCTCGAGTCACACAGCTAGTAAGCGTCAAGTGTCTGGTCTGAGACTGGATTTGAACTCAGGTCCTCCTGACTCCAGGGCTGGTCCTCTATCTATTGTGCCACCTAACTGCTCCCATAAGATTTTTTTTTTTTTTATGAAACAATTAGAATACAATTAAGTACAATTAACATTGTGTGGTTTGTCCTTAGTTCTTGAAGAGGACCATGACTTTAGAGAGATGATGACATGACTTGCAATTGACTTTGATTTGAGTGAGGGAGGGCTGTGCAAAGTCACCAGCCTCACTTTCTCCTCCAGAGCCATCTGGGTCCAGTGGGCAGATATCAATCAGGATGACTGGAGATGGCCCAGGATGCAATGGGACACCCTGGCCCTTTTAAGCTAAGGTCTTTTCATCTTCTCACTTTGAGTGAGGCAAGGCCCATTCAGTGAATAGGGCTCTTTTAGGAGTGAGTCAAAGGATGACCCCTTTAATAGTAATAATAAAAAAATCAAACTAGGAGGGGAAGATTGTCAGGGTTGCTGGCCAAAAGAGAAACAGTTATTATTTACATTCACCCTGTGCTTGGAGGCCCCAAAAAATAACCATTAAGTGGTGTTTGGGCAGGGACCTATTGTTGTCCAATTCATGAGATCCAGAGTGAATTGGGTTTAAGGCTTGGCCTTTGAGAAAGAAATCTAGCCAGTAAACCCCAAGCTAACTAGGAAGCTTTTGGGACATCAAAATTTACCTTCCTTTGGGCAGAACACCCTCTTTACTGAGGACATAGAACCAATCTTTGATCAGTTTTTGAGACATGTCAGTATTTTTTAGTTCCTTGAGGTCATCATTATGACCATCAATTATCATTATATAGTTGATGCTAAAAGACCTAGTTAGTAGAGAATTCTATTAAATAGAGTGGCCTGCATCACAGTATCTATTGAACTATTTTTTTTTTCCTGCAAATAGGATGTTACTGAAAGTTACTGCTGGACATGTAAGTGAAATGGACTTGCTTCGTTGATGGGCACTGGTGTTTGGTAGCTGTAAGTTAGACACTGGTGTATGTAACTGCTCGTGATTTGTGCCTCAGGTGCTACTTAAGATGATCTAAGTTTTTGGCTGACTATTTGGCCCCCGCCATCTGCTAGTGTGATTAACCCAGCCTGATTCACAGGTGCACAGGTGCAGCCTAAAGTGTTTGAGATTGAGCAGCTGTAGGCTACTCTGACAAAGGAATGTGATAGCAAGGATAATGGACAAGACTGGCAAAAGGATGTTGCCATTAAAACAGATTTTCAGTGCCTTAAGTGGCCATTGCATTGCCAGATTAATCATGAAAACCACAGAAAAGACATCATTCTTTGCATTTTTGGTCACCAGGATACACTTATACATCCAAATTGACTTCTTGAAAATTTTTGGATTGTTTGAAAATACACCCGGTTTTGTTTTTCTTTCCTGCATAGATGAAATAAGCCAGTGAAACTGTTGTTTATGGTGAAGATTTGGAATTGATCAAAGAATCATATGCTTTTCTTTTTGGTGGATGAATTTGAAACTGAGTAATTTACCTTTAAGCTTAAATATTATGTAATATTTTCCCCTCTTATTGTCATGTTAGAGCCATTTAAAGTCATTTTGATGTTTAATTATTAGAGAAGGCCATCTAGTATAATATAGTTTAATTATTAGAGAAGGCAACTGAGTATAAGAAATGCCTGCCTAGTAGAATTTTATTTCAAAGTCTGAGTTTCTTTCAGAGAGAATAATATGTCTTTTAAAAACATACTTGCTGCATCAAGGATTATGCTGTCAGAGTTCAGATGTGGTGATAGCAATATAATTATTGAAGAAAAGAGTTTGTTATTAAAATAATCTTTACAGATGTCTTCAAAAATATTTAAAAAGCACACTTACCAAATACTTACTAAAAAATCTCACAGATCAGTCAGGAAGCATTTATTAAGCACTCATTGGAGAGACAAAGGAAAAAATGAAATAGTTCATGATGTAAAAAAGTTTATAATTTGTGAGGGTTGATTTCAGTGATGTGGGGGTATCTCCCTCCACAAGTGCAGATCTCTACTAAGTTATAGGGGCTTTAGTAGAGTGCTTATGATCTCTCTGAGGTCCCGTGGCCAAAAAATTCATTTCTCTCTAGTGAGCCTGGTGATGAGCTTTGTAATTAGCCTGATCTTTGGATGGTAATTCATTTCCAGGCTTATACTTGAGGGCTTACTGCTTTCATAGGACCTTCCAGAGCTTGAGTTAAGCTAGCAATGCCTTTAAGGACCCTGAATTATCTCTACTCCCTGATAAGACATTTATACAATCAGCTTCAGAACTAATGTTTGCTAATTAAGACAATTCCTTAATAATAAAAGGTCTTGGTCTTTGAATTAGGCTCCATTGTCATGTTTATCTCTTCAGGGATCTGTGATTTTGTTGATGTGGGCTTAGAGAATTAGGGAATTTTTCTGAGAACTGTCATGGCCAAAGCATTCATCAGTAGGCCATGTGGTGCTGAACCTCTGTAAGTTTAGGCTTGAGTGATAGTCTTATAGTCCACTACTGGCTCTATACGTGAAGCTTTTCTTGTTTTAGAGGACCTGTTAGAACGAATGTTCTTTTGGCGTAATCGTCAAGAATTGAGCATCATCTGTGTGCCATGATGAGACATTGGAGCAGTACTTTTAATGGAAACCTGCTCTTTCCCATAACGAAGGTCAAATTCTTGATGGGATGATTTTGATTATATACACAAGTTCAATAGTCTTGAATGATTTAAACAATCCTTACAGAAAACTATAATTGAACAGATGAGATATTTATGACTGATGGCGCAAAGACAGCAAGTCTATCCTCTTTGCAGAAATAACAATGTTCAGATTTGTGTTCATAATGTAGAACAGGTTGCATTGATTGCTCAATTTATTTTTAAATCAGTTGTAGCCGAAAATGTTAAGGGCATTCTTAGGTCTTTTTGTAGCAGTTCAATCGTTTATGACTTCATATCTTAACTAGCTCTCTCTGTTTCTCTCTTCCTGAATAATACTGTGATGTCATTACCATCTTTCCTGCCAGGAAATCATGATTACTGTATATGCTTTTCAGTGGAACAGATTCCTTTGGACTCAAACTTGCAATTTCTTTACTGATTTCTAAAATATATCTCATTAAAGAGATTGGAAAGTTCAGAGTTCATTTTGTAGTTTTTGAAAGGATGACTCCTAAAAAAAAACATGTTCCTCTTTTATCATGAGCTAGGTGTCTTAATAGGTTACCCATCAGCAAACAAGGAAACATTCTTCCTTGTTTGTTTCACATGATTACCTGAAAGTGATTTTTCTTTTATTACTTCCAGTTTTTGTTTAAGTGATTAGTATTTCCAAAGGGTCCCAGGATTAGAAGGACATAACTGACAGAAACCAAAGTTGGCTGCCTAACCACCAAGGAATTATTCTCCAAGTACTGAAATTCCAATCCTTTGAGCTTCTTTAGGGTGCCACCAATTGCAAGAGAACATATTGGTTTTTCATTTTTAGCTTACTTCTAAGTCACTTCAGCTACTATCAGTCAACAAAGACCAGGGAAAGGGTTTGTTAGATACCAGTTGTATTTCATTGGTTAATCAATTGATTGTTCAGACAACATATTCAGACAACTTTTTGCCAATTGGGATATTAACTTGATAGGAAAATATACCCAGATTTATAACTATGAATTTTTTGGTGATGTCTACAGGACTTTTTCTTTTAAAAATATGGTACACTGTTGTTTATTTGAAATTTGTTGCATAACTAAAATTTTGCCTTGCTGTTTCATGAGAAAGCCCACTGATGCAGTTAAAGTAAACAAGTAGGGGTTAGTTTTCTTTTTGTAGTCTTCGAGACTAATCACACAGCAGAGATAATTTGTAGATTTTCCCCTGTGGAGAGAGACATTGATAAGTCCCTAGGGGAGATTAGTGGGCAAGTTAGTTTATTACACTTCACAGGGACAAAATTTGGCTGATTAGTTTTAATGCATCTTTAATCACGCGCCTCCCTGGTCAGTAAGATATTTTAAAACTAGTCTTCTAAAACAAGCTATAGCTCACTATTGCAAGTTCTGGGTGCTTGCATCCTCCTGCTTTTAGTGTATGGTGACCTGTAAACATAAGAAGATAACTGGTGTGTCTTGAAAGTGTGTGACTAACTCACAAAGAGTGAGTTAAGTACCATTAAGTACCAAGGGGTTTTCAAGTACTGATTGGTACAATTAAAAAATGGCTTAATTGTGGATTTTGCCAAACACAGAAGCAGTGGTAATATTACTGGGAGTTTGAGAACTTGATCCAGAATCGGAGATTTGTGGCTTTTTGTTTTTGTTTTTGTTTTGCATCAGTTGAAGAAAAAGAGTTGGCAGGCACCGACTTACAGCAGACATAAATCTGTAAGTTTTGACTTAATTACCCTGGGAGAGTTCAAAGGGCAGCGTGGAATGTTGGAAGAGTATTGGGCAGACAGTCAGGAGAGCATAGAATTTCAAACTGGAAGAGACATTAAACATCATTTCTTCTGACCTTTTTGTTCTATAGTAGAAACCAATCAATCAATCAACAGGTTTTTATTAAGCCCCTGCTATGTCCCAGGCATCGTGTTATGTGCTGGAATTTGAGGTTCAGTGACTTGCCCAAGGACCCTCAGTTAGCTGAGCTGGGCTACGTGCCCACATCCAGTGGTCTGTCCATTCCTTCCTGCAGCCCCCATTAGTTATTTTCCTAGTCCTAGTTCTATAACTTACTAGACTTGTGGGATCTCACTTTAGCCCTTCTGGACTTCATCTGTAAAATGTGGGTATTGGAATAGAAAATTCGTGTGGCCCTTCCCAACCTTGACATTCTCTGATCCTGCATTTTGTCTATAAACTGCTAGGCCTTTTCCCTCCCCCCACTCTGTTGAGTCCAGTAGACAGTCTGAGTGCCCTCGGGGTAGAATATAAATAGTAAAATGCAGGATTGCCCAAGAAGGTGTAAGAGTATACTGCAGAGGCAGTCACAATGGCATATACACTTATTATGTGTAAGTGCATGTTTTACTTTATAGGTCAGGAAAAAAATACGTATAAAACTGGTGCTGGATGACTGAACCAACCCTTGCATCATAGGCCAACCATGTAATGTCAGGTTTTTATTATATATAATTGTTACGTTTCAGGGGCTGTTTTGGCCTGTGGTGTATCCAAATGCATGGATTTAAGAAGCTGTTTTAGGAGGAATTTTACTTTGGAACCCAAAAACAAACAGCTAATGTCACAAATCTCTATTGAGGTGAAAAATATCAATGAGCTGGCTTACCATAGATAAGGACATTAATTGCTTTTATGTGTACTATTTCTTTAACTTTTTCATTATTATTTTAATTGTTAAGAGAACATGACTTTTAACTACTGGATTTCTAATTATCATTTATTTTAAATTTCATATTATGTGAGTGACAGCATGGTTTAGTGGAGAGAGAAATAGCCTGGGAGCTGGGAAGACCCAAGTTCAAAAGTTTCACCTCTGACACACATTGGCTGTATGACCTTGGGCAAGTCCATTACTATCTCAATGCTCTGGGCAACTCTTGGAGGCAAGATGTCACAAATGATATACTTTCCTGCCTCCTCTTTGCATTCCCTTTGTTAAGGAAATCACGAGCCTAGGCCTTATTCCTGTCAAATATATGGGGAGATGGTGTGGTATGGTTGACAGAACGCCAGACTTGAAGTCACCTCTGACACTGATCAGCTCATGGGCAAGATGTTTAACCTCTCTGAAGAACCTTAAAAAAAAAATTACTTACTAAGTTACCTTATAGACTGGTTGTGATCTGTACTGGAGGAGGGAATTTCTGCACTGATGAGATCATAGATCATTGATGTAAATTTATACTATGTTTTCTCCCATGAATTCAGAATACCTTTTCCTTATTAAAGTACTGTTAACCTGGGGAAAGCAATACTGTAAAAGATGCTTATATGATTCATCTCAAACAAACTGCCTTTTTCTTGGTCTATTTTCATTTTAAACAGGGTTATCAATCAATATTTCAGAACCCACTATGTGGAAGATTTTTCTTTTCTTTTTTTTTCTTTTTTTTAACCTATCATTGAAAATGGTTGATGCTTTTATAATTCATTGACTTTTAAACCAAGTTGCTTTTTCATAAAGCAAAAAAGTCACTTAACTACACTGTGCCTGTGACTTAGTTGTGAACCATTTTCTTTAGTTACAAAAAGGAGCTAGTTCAGGGATCTGTTCTGTTTCTTCCCAGCTGTACTTTAATTCAATGGGGGCCCCCTGGATTTTTGTGTGGACTGACTACAAGAATTGCTATAAATATTTGAAGAATGAAAGAGTTTATAGTGGAGCAT
Organism: Vombatus ursinus; assembly: GCF_900497805.2. Classification (NCBI taxonomy): domain Eukaryota; kingdom Metazoa; phylum Chordata; class Mammalia; order Diprotodontia; family Vombatidae; genus Vombatus; species Vombatus ursinus. Next base: position 2,302,144 of record NW_020954611.1, on the reverse strand, counting down.
TACGCTGCTAATGAAGGAAAGGAAACCAGGGCTAAGCTTAATGCACAATTATTTTTCTGGACCCTTTGAGTACTAAAAATTCCACATTAATTTGATTTATTTCAGGAAGAAGGCATTGAAAAATAATCAAATGTTTCCTTTCTCTTGGTATCTTACTTCTAAAAAGCAGTGAGCTTTGACATCTGAGGGAAAACCTCATCAGAAAAACACGTAGTTTTTATAGATTAGCATGTTCCTGGTGAGAGCATCACATTTAGGGGAATCTCTGTGCAGTGGGTCAGAATCTGACTGTCGTGGGCCTACATCTGGGTAAATGAATGAACACTGGCATTACGGTTCTGGCATTGTGAGTTGGTGAGGCACCTACATCACCAAGAATTCAGGGTTTGAGTTTCCATGTTTCCATGGCACTTTAGAGTCATGTGTAGAAGGAAAGATGCAGGGTTTGGATTTGGAAAGGAAAAGGAGTTTATAGTTAATGTCCCTGACGTGGTTGGTGGCTGTTGAGCTCAGATCTTTTGACTAAAAAGTGTTTTATTGGCCCGAGTGAGGTTGGGGTGGAAGTCTTTTGACCTCTGTGAGTCCCAGTTTTCCCCTCTGTAAAATAAGGGTTTTGGACTAGCTCATCTTGAAAGGCCCCTTCCTATACTAAATCTATCATCCTAGGGAAACTCAAGTGGCTTAGCTTGCTATCACTTTAAATTGAGTCATCAATTCCAAGTTGTGGGGGGAGGTTAACATTTTGATTACTGTTTCTGCTTCTTTGATCATATTTTGTTTTGTGTCCCCGCCATCCCAAGAAATATTACTGTCTCTCAGGTTATAAGCGGAGTATGTTACACATATGCAATGGATACATATAAATGTCTGTTTTGCATGAACAGATTTTATGGGTACAGTTTAGATGGTATTTGAAATTTTACTCTAGGGCAATGGCTTCCTGCCAGGAGTTCCAAAGGAATTCTTTCAACCTGGTCCTTAAATCATCCCTTGGGTGCCAACACAAAGGTATGAATTGCTAGGGTCTATATAGACATCCCTTGCCTGTATGCTCTGAGCACAATTTATAGTGATCATGCACAACTGATTTACACATCGAGAAGAAAGTTTGCATGATGAGTAGGAAGTAGATTATCACGCTTGGTTCCATTGGTTAAATTCTGCATTTAGCCATTTTTACTGAAGATTCCAGAACATTTTGTTCAGGGTACTGCTTAAGTATGTTCTTAGTAAGCAAACCTTCTGAAGGAGCAGTTCCATAGTAACTGAATAGAGGTGAGAGAATTTTACTAATTCAAGAAAGAGGATTCTGTATGTACTTAAATGATAGCACTGAGACCATTCTTTCAGACTGTCGAATTTGTAAAAATTATCCATTTCATACTTGCAATGGCCTCTCCTCCAAATATCGGTGCCTTTATTGGTCTAGAGATGAAGAAGGATTTATAAATAGAAAATCAATTAGGTTCCTAAAATGACTGATCAATGGGATTGCTTCATTGTACTCTTGAGGCCCCTGGGCCTTTGTGATAAATAGTAATTAAGTGCCCTTTGATCAGCCCTTGAGATATGCAGTAGCAATAGGACATCTGAAACCCAGAGTCAAGGAGCTTTCAATGGAAAAAAAAAGTTCAACTGTCATTTGCCTTTGTGTGCCACAAAACCAAACAAACAACTGGTGAGATGGATGTAATGTTCACAAATGTATTTGCATCAATAGATAAAAGGAAAATATATAACCTATATAAATAACTTAGGTAAAAGCTTCACATTTATACCATATTTCAAGAGCAATGGTGAAGTAGGGGCATTTTAAATGTTGAAGATTCCATTTTCCTAATCTTGAGGAAGAGGAATGGCAAGAATGCTCAGGTAATCATTGCACAACCATCCATATAGAACAACACATAATTTAGAAAGGAACTCTTTACCTGCCTCCGTCATGGCCATTGTGCAAGGCCCAGTGTATTTAATATCAGACTTTAACTGACTCCCACTTACTAATTGGGGTGATATGCACTGTGGATCATTCATGTTTTTCTCAGTAGCAATAACAAACATTTATTGGTTCTCTAATATGAATGTCGGAGGACAGAGACATAGGAAGAGAGCAGTGAATAAGAGAAGGGTCTTTGGGGTACAGGAAAGTATGTCTTGGACCCTCCTTTCAAAGAACCAATATCTATTCATTAGACAAAATATTAACAGATAAAAAGTTAAGTAACAATGAAAGTTACAGACCAGCACAAGATAATATTAAAAGCAGCATCATGTGCTTGCATTATCACACAGTTCCTCGGGATAACACTGTGAAAACCATTTGGTGATGATGGGTATGGGGGTGGGGACACTTAATGGAGTTAGAATAAAATCCTCTACTTTTAATCTGTCTCTTCTTAGTAGACATGGAGGACTTAGCCCCAGTTTCATAACTGGAAAAAGGAAACTCTGGGTTAAAATGCCTTTATTTTTATTAAAATAACATCCAAGTTTGCCTGACCAAAAAGCTATTACTGTTTTTGGAGGTTTCAAAAATAATTTGTGGGTTGATCATATGTTACTTAGGGAATGGCTTTAGCAGAAAGTTGAATGAATTGATCACCTTTTGATTTTGTATTTAGTAGGGGTTGTTACATAAAATATTTTCAGAGATCTCAGTTGCAATTATGTATGTAGTATCACTGTACATGAATCATAAGTCATATAAAATATTCTTATGCCTCTTAAAATCCCTGACTTCCTTCAAATCTTTGCTGGAAAGCTATCTTCTCCAAGAACCCTTTCCTAGTTCCCCTAGTTACTATTGCCTTCTCCCTTGAAGTATCTATTTCCTTGTTCCTACCTACTAGTACCTTCACCCCTTTTATCTATTCTCTGTATATCTTGAAAATATCAACTTATGTACGTGTTATCTTTTCCATTAGAATATAAGCTTCTGGAGGGCAGGGACTCTTTGTTTTTCCTTTGTATCTACTGCATTTAGCACAGTGCTGGCATATGATGTTTGTTTGATTGATTGATACTTGAACTCAAAATGTCTTTCTGGCAATAAAAGCAAAAATAAAGCCTGGAAACAAGTTTTTTGATGCTTAACCAAATGCTTACCTAGAAATGATTCTCTTTTGTTGTGTTGAGTAGACTTTTGAAAATCTTTTCCTAAGGTAAATGCCATACAATAGTTTTTATTTTAAAAAGGTTTCACAAATATTAAACCATTTATAGGTGAGTTACATCTTTTCTTTTTTTGTTAGAGAGTTTTCAGTATAGTTGATGAAGAATCTTGTTTTGTGGTTATTTTTGGAAATAGGAGCACCATATTGGACCCACACAGAGAAGATGGAAAAACGGTTACATGCTGTCCCAGCAGCTAACACAGTGAAATTTCGTTGTCCTGCTGGAGGAAATCCAGTACCAAGTATGAGATGGTTAAAGAATGGAAAAGAATTCAAGCAAGAGCATCGAATTGGTGGATATAAGGTAATTAAACTTTGTTTTTTATTTGAGCTTTTGCACAGGTAACAATTAAAAATATGTATCTATGAGTATGACCCCTATCATTTTTCATCATTATTGAAATAATAGTTGTAGTACTATTGTTTTGATTAAAATTTCAGACTAAGCTCAGGACCCTTTTGGGGGGTACGTAAGCATTGAAGTGGGTTAGAACAGGGAGATTAAGTGACTCAAAAAAAGGTTCTAGTTTATTCTCCTTGAAGAGAATAATGGTAATTGATGACATATAGTGCTGTAAAATTTACAAAACATGCTATGTATCTCATTTGCTGTATACAACAGTCAGATGAGGAAGGAACTATAAATATTGTTATACACATTTTGCAGATGAGGAAGCTATGGAGTTAAGTGACTTGGCTGAGATCATACCCTTATTAATGATTAAGGTCAGAGGTAGGATTTGAACCCAGCTCTTCGTGGCTCCCAGTCCAGCACGCTTTCCCCTTCACCATGTTGCCTTAACAAAGTAGTAGCTCTGATTTAAAAAGAAATAATAATAATAATAACAAAAAGCACCAATTCTTGTGAAACCTCTCTAGACTTTAAATCCTAGTAAAATGTCAAAATTTTAAAATGATTTATTCAGCTTTCAGAAATTCTTGGGACCTAGAAGTAGGATTACAGAACAAAAATAAATGGAGATTTTAATTGTTTATAGCCTGGACTACACAGTCACCACTTCCATTGTTCCTTATGAGGAGTTTAGTAAAAGAAAGGTCAGAAGTTGAGAGCCTGTTTTCTATGCAGTTTATAGTCTATAAAACCAGAAACATGGAGCAGAATTTGAGAAATACAAGAGCAATTCCTGTACTATGAATAGTAGATGAGTTAGGAGGAAGGATTTGAGTCTGAAGGTTTTCCAGCTTATTAGGAAGTATCAGAGAAGTCAGAGTTAATACGCTTGTCTTCCATCTTTAGAGATTCTTAAGAAATCAAATAAGAGTGAGATGAAGTTTGATCCCATGACTCGTTTGGGGTAATTAAAATTTGTTGATCCTCTCATTTGAGGTGTTTTCAGATGGATACATAGGGCCAATTTGAAATGTTAACGGTGCATTTGAATCATAAGTGTGTTAATCAGGGTCTGAGCCTAGGTGCCAGATAGTAGTGGTTGATTTGACCCAAAAGGCCTTGCAGAAAAGAATTTTGTTTAGATATTGGCACTGATAATTATGGAGAAGGATGTCACCACTATGTTCTAACAAAGTGTTTTTTATTTCAGGATCACAATGTTGATTTCAGCTCTCTGTGGGCTTCTTTTTAACTCTTTCTTTAGCTGTTTTTTTTTCTAAGAGTTTCTTTTGGTTAAAGGCAGTGGGTAAGTTAAATTTGAGGGCACAGAGGCAAGATAGGGCATGCGTGGATCAAGCTGATGTTATTACAGAGCAAATATATTTGTTGCAGGAGAATCCAAAGGTCATTAAGCAGGCAGTATTGGCAAACATTAAGGAATTTCAATTCAGTGGATATTTTTAAAAAATTGTATTTTTTTAATTTATGGAATAAAAATAAGCATTTCCATAACATAGTACCAGATCTTATGAGTATTTATTGAATGAGTACCATGAGCCAGCATGGTGTAGTAGAAAGAGAGCTGATCTTGAAGTCAGGAAGACTTGAGTTCAAGTCTCTCTTCTAACATATATTGGTTGTGTGACCCTTGAGTGCTCTATAAAGCCCTAAGACTGTAAGTTGCCAAGAAGGTGCCAACCTGTATTAGTAAAGTGAGTTTCCTCCCTTAGGAGTTCCTTCTACCAAAGAAATCACAGATCTAGTTCCTATCCCTACTATGTGCACAATTCTGTGTTAAGTTCCAAGGGGGATTCCAAGAAGAATAAGACATGATTCCTGTTTCTGAAGAATTACAGTCTATAGAAGGAATAAGACAGTCACAAAATAGAGTACAAAAGGCTAAGAGAAGTGCCATGGTCTAGGGAGGGGAGCACTTCTAACTAGAGGTAACCATAGGACATTTTGTACAGGAGATGGTATTTGTCTGGGCCTTGTAGGCCAAGTGGAATTATGTTTGGATACCTGATATTAGAAGTTCCTGAAAATCCATAGTTTCTGGACCATAGGAAAGAATGTTCCCATCTTTCGAGAGAACTGTATTATTTAAAGTATAATCCTTCCTAATAGCTTATTAAACTAAGTCATAAATGTAGTTAAAGCAATAGAGACAGCTGTAGAGTTAATGCTTGAGTTGCTTGATAGGGGAGAAGGTTCTTTCTCATTTATTGAGACCTATATAGAAAACATCTAATTTGTAGATACACATTCTTCTGGCTTCTATTTCCTCAGCTGTCCTTTTTCTGATGGAGCTCCCAGTGGCTGTTGTCACCACCACCTAGGGCTAGGACAAAGCATTGATAGACTCCAGGCAAAGTTTGTTTACTGTTCACAGGGAGCCTTGAGCCTTCACTGTATGACATAATTTGACTTACCTGGAGCAAAATACCTATGTACCATGGAGAGCAGAATTAAAAATAGGTTATTTGACAAAAGGTGAAAATGAAAAGAGATTTGTTCTGTCTTCTTGTGAACTGTGTCCTGGGTAACTGCCTACCTCTAGACATAGCTCTGTTTTTGCTTGTTTATTGGTATCTTTTCGTTATTTTTTTCATAATCCAAATTGACTTTTAAATACATGTTCTTCCAGAAATGTCACCTAAGGAAAAAACATACTTAGGATCTGAACTGAACAAGGTCTTAGAGGCTGTGAGGGCAGCTTCCTCATTTTACAGACAGGGAAACTGAGGCTTATAGTGGTTAAGTGACTTGCCTGAGGTCACACTCATGAAAAACTTGGGATTTTTCATTCTTGAGGGTTCCTTCAAATCAGCAGGCTGAATGTCAGAACAGAGCAAAAAAAAAAAAAATCACATAATATATAAACTGCTCACTTCCCAGTCTCCTCACACAGTTGCTCTTTCTTTTCCATTTTCTTTTAATGAGGAAGGAAAGTGTCAAGTTTTCCAAAATGTAAATTTGCAGAAAGCAACTTCTAGAAAGTTTCCATAAGAAACATTGGTTGTTTCTGTGCGTGTTTCTTTATAAATTTGCTTACTTCATAAACTCTGGTTGAGCACTAGCAGCACAGCTGTGCCTAGCACCTTCCACCTTTTTATGAGTGGGGTAACTTGGCCACCGTCCATTGATTTACAACTTCTTTTGAGATGTTAGAAAAATGAGACCAGCTAAGGGAAAAAAAACAACAAACCCAAAACAAAACCTAGTTCAGAAATACAGCAGGAACCTCATTTTACTGAAAGTACCTAGTAGATGCATATATACATACTTTTTGTTTCAGTTGTGTTGACTAAGGAAACAGACCTACCCTTGATTAAGAGACAAATTATTTAGAACTACATGTTCTACCAACAAAGATGTGATTATAGATGTGACTGTGGGTGGTTTGCAGTGGTGTGGTTGACTTGAGGAATTGCTATCTATGGACATTTTAGTCAATCCTAGACAACACTGTGTAACATAGAGGAAATTTCACCTCTTGGGGTATCAGTTTCCTCATTTGTAAAATGAGGGCATTGGACTAGATCAGTGTCTTTAGCCTGGGAGGTCTCTGAACTTGTATGGGAAAAAAAATTCCATCCTTATTTTCACTAACCTTTAATTAAAACTTAGCATTTCTTTGAATTGTGAATTTTTAAAAAATCATTATTCTGAAGAATCTTTTGGTTTCACCAGCTAAAAGAATCCATGAAACAAGAATGGTTAAGAAGTCCCAGACTTCTCTGATCTCTAACTTCTTCAGCTCTAACACTGGATGATTTCAATCATATGAATAATTATATTCAAAGCTCAGCAAATTTTAAATCTCCAATATAAAGCCTTATTTTTGGAGATAATTCTAGTGGTTAGATTCCCAATATGAATGGAGACTGGATGACCTCTTTTCTGAGATATTCTAGGATAGATTCTTATTCAGGTATGGTTTGGACTAGAAAACTGTCTCTTTCAGCTCTTATATTCTTTGATTCTAGGCTTCTGTAAAAAAAAATGCATGAATGATGGATTATAATGTAACAGCAGAAAATCAAGAAATTGGTTGAGTTACTAAACCTTCTTACTTTCCAGTATCCTGCTAGGAAATGCCTGAGACAAAGGGGAGAAAAAGATTCTCGTACACACCCAAGCATAGAACTTCTCATTATGCTTAAATACACACACACACACACACACACACACAATCTGTTATGACCTATAAATAAGGCTTACATATAGCTGAACTGTAATGCTTATATATTAGTTCTGTCCCCCTAAACCAGGGTTGAAAAATGCTTTGTTAAAATACTTGAGGTATTCCTTAATAGTATAAAACAGCCAGAAACAATTTTTTCCTCTATTTATTTCAGACACAAGAGAGGAAAATCTAGTCATTATGCCATCTTTTCCTATTAATCACAGTTAAGCCCTATTTATTGCCTTGTGGGCAGATTAATCTGAACTGCATTTTTAAAGTTATTGAAATACTATTCTAAAACCTTTCTAATGCAAATTTCATTTGGAATTGGAAAGTACATAATAAATCTAGAGTTATGGGGGGAAAAATCATCATCAGGACTCACATTAACATGCTACACTCTCTTCAGCTTTTTCCATCTTTCAGTTATCATCATACATCTAACTGTCTGTGATACAAGAGAAGTTAAAAAGATGTCTTTGCTTTTCCCATTAACATTAGTGATAAGCCTTGACAAACTTTTTGCTCCCCCCCCCCCCCCAGTGACTTCAGATCCCAATTAATCCTAGGATTAACTGGGAGGTGAGTGAAATTTTAAGATAGTTTCTCCACCTTAAATAAAAATCAGGGTGTGAATCAATTAGTAGAAAAATAAATTCCACTCATTTGTTTAACATGGCACAATTTTGTACAGGTGTAAGGCTATGCCTATTTTCAGAAGTTAATGCCACACACTTTCTGCAGACAGAGGGGTCTTTGAGAAAGGAAAGAGAAGTTAGCTCTCTATAGAGAGCGCTGGTGTATTGTGTGATTTTGTGATCCACAGTTCCTCTTGAAATGAGGTGGGTTGTTTTCCAAATGGAATGAGGAGTTTCCATCAGTCAGTCGTGAGCGTCAGGGATCCCCAGAGCCAAGGTCTCTATATTCCTCCTAAAAAGTAATCCCACTGCTATCAGTCTTACTGTTTAAGCATTAACCTGCGTCTGTTTCCACATCTACGTTTTGATAAGCTGCCTTGTTCCAGCCCTCTTTTATACACTGTAAGTACAGGTCCTTTAAACACATTGAAAATGGGAGTAATTCCTATTCTATAGATTTGTAAGGGTTTTAACTAGAACCTTCCACAAAATAGCTTATTTATGAATGAAGTACTATGAATTAATGTCAGCTCAATAATACTTTATTTGTTCTAGTGCTGATAGGGGTTGAATTATATCTTGGTTTCTGCCATTCTGACTGTTAGAAAGAAAAGTATGGAATCTTCCAGTTTTATGTTAACAGCACGGCCCTAAGACACAGTAAGTTACCTCTAACATAATTAGAAAACCTCCAGGTGAAAAGTGATAGTCATCTGAATGTTCTTATCCATATACTGCCAAACATCTGGATATTTGGAAGCACGAAAATATTTCATGTTGTGTAGACCAAGTAACCGTAAGATTGACTAAATCACAGATTTTTCATCCAGGTGCTTTGATGTTATAGTACTATAGTTATATAGAGGGGATCCAATCTGAGGAACATCCAATCCAGCCCCTCACAGGATCATAGATAGAATCAGAGATCAAAAGCTGAAAGGGAGTTTGAATCCAAACTCCTCATTGTACAGATGATAAAACTGGGGCCCAGGGAGGTGGACTGATTTATCCCAGAATTTAACTAACTCTCTTAACAGAGCCCATTAAGTGACTGTCAGGTCCTTTCATACCGACTTAGCTCAAGCATATACCTTATTTTTCTCTGGAGGGCCCATTGGTGTGACCAAGGGAAACAGACGTAGGGGCATAAGTAGAGGAATTTAGAAAAACCTGCTTCTGTCTTAGGTTTTGTATTTTAGTTGAAAAGCTATAGTTTGTTTGTAGAATTTTGTATTTGTGCTTGGTTAAGAAGACAGAAGTAATTCTTTTTTTTTCTTTCAATTTCAGCATGAAAACGCGTTGCAAACAAGCTTCTTGAGAGCACTATTTAAATTCTTGTGCTTCTCAGTCCAGTTCCTCAGGCTGATGAAGAATAAAGATAAGGTGCCCTAAGGCTTGGAGGGGGGTAGGGAGGACCAAGTGGGGACTCCTGTAGATTCAAGGCCTGCTGGAGTCTGCCTGCCTGTTGTGAAGGCCTGTAGCAAAGAAGTGACTGCCAGAAGGCTTCTCCAACAGCAACCCCTCCCTGTAGAATGCTTTAAAATGCAGAGGTGTTTTAAAATGTATCTTACTTATCTTTCATAAGGAATTTAGACCTAAAAAAGGAAGAAGAAGAATTTAGAAAAACCTGCCTAAGCCACATATTTTGTCTTCAAGTTGAAAGAGTTCACACAACTGGGGCAGTGTAGTTTTAGATGTTTTTGTTTTTGAAATACCTTTGTTTTTCTATGTTCATGAGTTAATAAGAACTCCACTCTCTAGGGCCCTTAAGGAATGACCAATGTGATACTTGCTTAACAGGAATAATAATTATTGTTTGGGACTTACAAGGGGATCCATTTGGAAATGCCATAGCTTACTAAAATTGATACTGATGATAGGTCAAGGAATCAAAAATCGGGTCACTGAAAGGAGAAAAGTATCACACTGCATGGAGGTAGTATTGACTACTTACAAAAAAAATTAATATCTAGTTTTTGTAAATGTGCTCATCATCTTAAAAGAAATGTATGAATGTTAACTTATTAATTGTCACAATACTACTCTAGGAAATAAACTGCGTGTGTGTGTGTGTGTGTGTGTGTGTGTGTGTGTCTTAGGAGGGAGGGACTCACGTGGAATGCAATCACACCCAGGGAGAGCTTGATGTAATAATGGATAGCAGGCTACACGCAGGCGTACCATATGCTCTGATGTTAAAAAAAGGCAATGATCTACTAAGCTGTATATGCCAAGGTTTAGTGTCTTGGGCTGAGGAAAATAATATTCTCTCCCTTAACAGTTTGGGTTCAACTCCATTTGGAATACATGATGCCAAATTTGGATCTAAGCACAAGAAAGACATTGACAGTTTGGATGGAGTCCAGGGAAGGGCACTAGGGATGATTAAAGGCTTAGGGGAGTGACATTTGAGTGAGGGCTCAAAGAACTGAATATTTACGGCATGGCTAAATGATGGATTACATGACTTGGTGATGTAGCGCCTATGGCTTCATGACTGAACTATGCCTCGTGCAGTTGACTCTGCAGGCTAGGGGGAACCCCTTTCAGGGAGCAGAATTCTGACTCTGGTCTCTGAAACCCTTCAGAGCTGTATCTCTCCTGCTCCCCTTTCCCAGAGAACTGTACTTTATAGCAAAGAATTTTTTTAAAAAGAAAAATTTTTTTTTAGCAAAATCAATTAATACATCAGTAAATTTAACTTTATACACAGTGTTCAACATTAGTGACCTTCTTCTCCTCCGCAACCTCTATAGCGGAAAGAAATAGCTTCTTTTATCTCTTCTTTGAGGCTAAGCTTGTTCTTTGTTATCTTTCAAGATACAGTTTTATTTGGTGGTTGTTGTTCTTTTCATTTACACTGTTGCAGTCCTTGGCTCTGCAGATTTTACTTTGCATCCGTTCATAGAAGTCCTTCCATGCTTCTCAGGGTTTTTTGTTGTTGTTGTTGTTGTTGTTGAGTTGTTTCAGTTGTTTCTGACTCTTCATGACCCCATTTGGGATTTTCTTGGCAAGATACTGGATTGGTTTGCCATTTCTTCCTCCAGCTCATTTTACAGATAAGGAAACTGAGGCAAATCTGTTTATTAAGTGACTTGTCCAGAGCCACAAGCTAGTAAGTGTCTGAGGCCAGATTTGAACTCAGTAAGATGAGTCTTCCTGACTCTAGGCCCAGCACTCTATCCACTGTGTCACCTGGCTGTCTGCTCATTGTTGATCATGTTCATTATTTCTTCCATTACATTCGCTCATCACAATTTGTTTAGACATTCCCCAATCAATAGACATCTACTTTGTTTCAAGGTCTTGGCTACCACAAAAAAAGTGCTGACATAAATATTCTGGTGTATATGGAGTCTTTCATTTTATCAGTCACCTCCTGGGGGGTATATGATTAGTAATATGGGTCAAAGGTTATAAACATTTTAGCCACTTAATTTTTGTAATTCCAAATTGATTTCTAGAATTGTACTAATTCACAATTCCACCAACAATGCATTAATGTGTCTGTGTTGCCAATATGCTGGCAAATTGGGTGGATGGGGGTGAAAATTCAGGGTTGTTTTGATTTGCATCTCTCTTATTATTAATGACTTGAAGCTTTCTTTCCTATGGTTGTTGACAATATGAAATTCTTTTCTTGAGAACTGTTTGCTCATATCTTTTGACTTGTCTATGGAGGAATAGCTTTATGATCATATATTTCTGTTCCTTGTCCATATATCTTGAGTACTAACTCTTATTAAAGGTACTTGATACAAAGATTTTTCCCCCTTACCTTCTTATCCTAAATGCATTAACTTTGTATGTGCAAGAGCTTTACATTTTAATTTTATCCTTAAATATGAACTATCCCTTGATTGGTTAAGAATTCATCTCTTACTCAGAGATGTAAAAGGTATATTTCTCTTTAATTTTTTATGGTGTGATCATTCATATTCATATTTATTTTTAATTTTTACAGAATATGGGGTAAGGTGTTGGTCTAGGCCTAATGTCTCTCACACTGTTTTCCAGATTGTCCAGTTCTTATCAATAGGGAGTCTTTTCCTAAATAATATATATTTTCAGTTTTTTGAGTTCCATTATTTCTGATTCTCTTTGGTCTACTCTGTTCCATTGATTCACTTTTCTATTTTTTTTTAACCAGTACCAAATGCCTTTGATGACTGCTGCTTTGTAAAGTAGTTTGAGGTCTGGACCTACTATCCTCACTTCATTCCTACCTTTCTTCACAATTTTCTTTGATATTCTAAAGCTTTTGTTATTCTAAATGAATTTTATTATTATTATACCTAGCTTTATGAAGCATACCTTTACTAATTGATTGGTATAAAATTAAACCTACAAATTAACTATTATATTGGTACTACCCAGCTATGGACACTGAATATTCCTCCAGCTATTTCACCTTAAGTTTTGAATAGAAATCCTCATAACTTATTTTAACTTAACCTTCTTGTCTGTATAATGTCTTAGGGAGCATATAAGCAGATGTTTTTGAACCTTAAGGTACCTGAGGTCTTAGTTTTCTCATATTTGGAATTCAGGATATCTCTTGCACATAACAGATATCTAAAAAATATTTTGTGAATTTAATTCAATATATTCCATTAGCGGATAGGGTGAAACTCACTCTCCAAATAAGCTTTACAGAGTCTTAAAGAAGCCATTTGGAAGTTTGAGATGGTTAGTAGGAAAGTCAACAATGATTGGTTAAAGTGTAATTGTTGGTGACCTCAGGATGTGTAAGGACAATCCCTGAAGAGATCCTGCAGTAAAGCTAAGAACTGTTGAGCATAATCTGGGGCCTAAGTCCAAGGTATCTAGACCTGAAGGGAGCTGTCATTTAGATCCCAATGACATAATAAGGATAAAAGAGTCAGAATGTTTAGTTATTAATTTGTTATTTTATTCATTCAGCAAATATTTATTACATGCCTACTATGTGCAATGTACTATGTGCAATAGTAGGCAAAATGCCTATTATATGCTATCTATGTCCTTCTCTTACTGTTTCTATCTTGCAATCCCAAACCTCTTGGCATTTATAGGCTTTCACCTACAGGTGAATTAGGTATGGTAAGTATAATGTGAGAACCAAAATGGGAAAGTCCAGTAAGAGGGAACTAGGGTGCTAAGGGAATTTAGAGAAGGAGCAGATCCCTTTAGTCTTAGGGGACATAGAGAAGTCATCACGAAGAAGATGACATTTGAGATGGGACTGGAAAGATATGCAAAAGTCAAGTGATGAACATTCTTAATAGAAGGAATGTATGAGCAAACCCCCCCCCCCCCCCCCGGCTAGAAATTGCAAGTTAATGAAAATTTGGTGTGAAATACATGAGAGGGACTAATAATGATAACAATAGCAGTAGTGGCCCACATTTATTGATCATTTTAATGTGAGATTAGGTTGTAGAATTTGGTCCATATCTATTATGGTCAGGCTCTATCATACCATATTTATCTGGTGCATAATCTATGAGCCTATTTTACCATTCTGCATTGTAAATCTGCCAACTATCTGTTCTTGGCACCCTAGACACATGCCCTTTGGATTAATCATGAAACATTTACATGAGTTAAAATGCCTGCCTCTTTTGTGGCTCTGAGTCATTGAATGATAGAATGATTCTAAAGTCATGTCAGTTACCAGTGAACACTTGTTAATCGTGCTAATGATTATCCTTTAACTGCCACATTTCTGTACACTTGATTCGAAAATAAACATAGCATTTAAGTCCTCCGTATCTCCCTCCTTCCTTCTCTTCCTTCCTTTCTTCTTCCCTATTGTATATTGTCCAATACTAAGAATTTTAATAATTTTGTTGTCATTATTTTAGGTACGAAACCAGCACTGGAGTCTTATCATGGAGAGTGTGGTTCCATCTGACAAAGGGAATTATACGTGTGTCGTTGAAAATGAATATGGATCCATCAACCACACATACCATCTTGATGTTGTTGGTAAGTACAATACCACCTGAATGAATAACTCTACATCATTCTTTTATTTCTTCTTTGAGGCCAAGCTGTTTCTTTATTATCTTTCAAGATTAATTTTCAATTGTTTTTAAGTTTGTTGTTTTCTCCATTTACATTGTTACAGTCCTTGGCTCTGCACATTTTACTTTGTATCAGTTCATAGAACTCTTTCCATGCTTCTTGGTGTGATCATGTTCATTGTTTCTTTTAGCACAGCAATATTCCATTACATTCACTTATCACAATTTATTTAGATATTTCCCAATCAATAGACATCTACTTCGTTTCCAGGTCTTGGCTACCACAAGAAAGTGCTGACATAAATATTTTAGTGTATATGGAGCCTTTCATTTTATCTAGTTTGACTAATTTAAAAGTATAAAGGTTGCCTAGTTTTATATATGGCTTAAAGAGAGATGATTAGTTTTTACTACTTCCAAATACAATATCTTTGATTTTTTAGACAATTCCTTATTCCCAGATTAGTCAGGTTTTATGTGCCACATGGATGATTCTTAGTTCCCATATGTTATCTAGTGTAAGGTGAGTGTCGAGTAAAAGGTACTGACAGTTTGGAAATGGATATTAGTTAGATAAATGTTACTGGATGTCAGGAATAATACAGAAATAAGGAGTACAGTCCACAGTGATAGAATAAAAAAAAACCACAGAAGGAAATATCACCTGTGTTTGAGTAAAGGGAAGATACTGTGGTAACAGCTGATGGATGAGGTTGCCACCGAAATTCCCTTCAGTAGCTCTAGGACTAAAACGATTTTAGAACATGGTTGGTAGTCTTACCTACCATCAGAAGGAAGTAGCTAGGGTTTGCTCATTTAGACCTGCTAGGAACCTTAGACAAAGTCTTGTTCAACTTCTTCATTCTATAGATGAGGAAATTTGTTCCAGAAGGTGAGTGTCTCAGCCAATGAGTGCAGAGCTGCCACTCACACATATAGCTCTTGATTCCTGGTCACTGCCCATATCACTTCACAGAATCTGCTCTGATAGTAAACAGTGTTTTCCATGAATGGACATAATTGCCTCATCTTGTTGGAAGACTCAAAGCTTGTTAGAAATAGGCCGGAAGGTTGAAGTATGGACTTATAGGCAATGCTAGTATGCAAATTCTCAAATGCTCAAATTCTTAGGTTGCTTTATTAAGTATTTGCATTTCTTTTCCCCAACTACTTACACTAGCAATTTGCTTGAAGTGAAGAACCACTTTTTATATGTTGGTACCATAGACCATAGTATGGTTCACAAAAACTTTGGTAATAATATTAACTGATATTTATCTTGTATTTTAAAGTTTGCAAAGCCCTTTATGTACATTATCCCATGTGAACTTCACAACCATCCTGTGAGGTAGAGACTATGGGCATTATTATCCCCAAGTTACATATGAGAAAAGTGAATCTCAGAGAGATTGACTAACTTACCTATAATTGCATAGCTATTAAGAGTCAGAGGTAGGGTACATATACAGTTACCCAATCCATCTGCCTCTCATTAATTGAAATCCTTGTGGAATAATTCCGATGAAGAGACCTTGCAGGTTAAATGAGGATTAAACAGAAATTACTTCATTTTAGCTGTTGTTGAAAATTATGAAAATTAAATTGATTCTAAAATGTATGATGAGTTTCTCTCTTGAAAAGAAAAGTCTAGCAATTGGTTTCATCTTGAATAACCCATAAACATCATTCTAATTAACAGAGGTATAGGAGATTGGGCTTCCATTAATAACAAAGAAACTTTTTAGAATTTGATGGTTGTTTTACAATTAAAATCAAGATAGCAGTTTGTCTTCTGTTTGCTTCAGAGAAAGAAAAATGTTTTACTGTTTTTGGGTTCTGGCTAGTGGGTTATGCCTTGTTGAGGATTTTGTTTTTTTAACCATGCTCAGCAGTAGGCAATTGATAAATATTTGCTAAACTTAACTATCCATGGAGTGATCCCATAGTAAATAATCCAAAGTACACCCCCTGCTATTTGGAAAGCCCACCTCATAGAATACTGGGACCTTGTGATCAGAGACTAATTGGAAAACTAAACTGAAAGAATGGTTTGACCCTGTTGCCATAGCTTTGGACACACCAGAAAATCCTTTCCAATGGCCAAGGCCTAGAAACCGACTGTTACCATTTATTTGATGAATTGAAGCCAAATTATAGGGTATGGTGTTGGTTTCTATGGTCAGACAGATGTGGCTGGTGTTTGCAGAGTGGATAATGCATCAATACAAAATGTTCTCCAGTTGTATTCTGACCTCCCACCCCCACCCCAACACATACACATACATGAGTTTCATCATGTGGAAGTCTTATCTGTGGTTTGTATTAGTTAAAAAAAGGGGAATAGGTGGGCTAGATTTACCCCAGTTAGTTTTTTTTTCTTTTTAGCTGCTCTGAGACTTAATGTGAAATGTCACATGTTTTCACCTGATTTTGACCATTTAGGTTTAATAAGGGAGCAAATTTTTGAAAGACAGGTTTTTCCCCCCAGAGATCTGTGCAGCGCTTGGCTTATTGATGTTTAATTTTGACAAATTGAAAGAGGAGCAACCACCATTTAATTAGGTTACCCCAGGGCAAATGACTTAGAGCTTATTTTGGCATGAAGAATAAAGGAAAATAAATAAATAATTAGAAAATTTGGTAATTATACCACTTAGGATTTTACTAACATATGCTGGGGTGTGAAAATCAAGTGTTTATTTCTCATGTAAATTAAGTTCATAGGTAGTATGTAATAACTAACCATTTTAAAAAATTGAATTCTATCTTGGGAGCCAAATATTCATAGGACAGCAACTCTTCAAAACTGTGCTTTCTCATGAACCTGCCAGTCCTTGGTTAATTGAAATCAGGGCTATTTGTGGGAGTTACCAGTTAACATTTTCCTGTGCACTCCAGCCATTGTGTAAACTTCATAGCCAAGTTTTAGGTTGAATTATTTTGTAAAATGTTCAAAAGGGTTTTTTCCCCCTCTTTCTTCATAAAATTCTGGCAGCTGTTTCATGATATGCTGAGAAATTTCTTCTTGTTTTAGGATTTGTATTTGATTTGGGCTGCTGAATAATGGGGTCGTTCACTTCAGAGTTAATCCACAGCAATCTGTCTTGTTGAAAAGAGCATGTGATTCTGTGGCATAATTCTGTCTGTGTAATGTAGAGGGTTGTGAGTCTATGGAGTAAAGTAGAGAAAGGTCTGATGATGTCACAAACTTGGGAGATGTCCCAGCTAAACATGGGCCAATAATGACACAATGCTGGTTGGGAATATCCATTAAAGCTCAACTCAAATAATTTTCCAAACCTTGAACCTTCTTTACATGTAGAAGCCAAATGTCACTGGAGTATAAGATGTTTTCAGTAAAGATGGAGGTGTGAAATACTCTCCTCTTTACTCAAAACCCTAGTAATTGCTTTGAGAGGCACTAATAAAATAAGGATTGAGTCAGCTAAATATTCTCATCTAGACTTTCAAAATTGGCAGGCAGTCATCTGAGTATCTCAGCAAGTGGGAACAAAAAGGATTCAAGTTCAAATGGCCAATTACCAGTGGTCCCCTCTGCCCATGTGGATAGAACCCAAATTTAATACATCCCCATGTTGGGATGGCTTTTTCAGCTACCTCTCTGTCTCACAGAGGGTCAAGGCCCTTTCCCAGTGAAAATGACAGCCCATTTTCAGCCATGGTCCTTAAGTTTTGTTTTTGTTGCTATGATACTCAGCTTTGCTCTTCAGTTATCATGTGCCATCAGAATGGGTGAGATCTTTTTATTGAAATTCTTCTTTGGAAAAGCATTTCCATCAGCACTATACTGTAAAAGCTGTGTAATTTAAGTGACATTCTCCTGTCCTGGAATTAAACAGCCTGTCATTGTTGAGAACAAGGGATCAGTTTGTAGGAATTATTTTTAACAGTCTCACTTGAGCTTCATTAAAATGGACACCATCACTATCTTCAGCCATTTTCTTAGAAAAGGAAATTATTGTGAGACTCCAGGTTTTAGAAATTATGGTAATTTAGAAGTTCTCAGAAATAATTATATCCTGAAGTGGCAGGCCATTCCTTTAACCAGATAGCCAATGTATTATACAGTCTAGTGAAACACTGTACCAAGAGTCAGGAAGCCTGAGTTCTAGGTTGTTGGTTTTTGCCACTAACTTAGCAGTAATAATAACAATACTAATAATATTTATTACTATTATAGCTAACATACAGTCCTTTACTGTGTGCCAGGCACTGTGCCATGTTCTTTATAATTTTTATCTCATTTGAAACTCATAAAAACCCTGGGAGGTAGGTGCTATTATTATCCCCATTTTACAGATAAGGAAACTGAGGCAAATAAGGGGTAAGTGACTTGTCAAGTTTACTACACAGCTGGTAAGTGTTGGTGGCTGACTTGAACTCAGGTCTTCCTGAATTCTAGGTCAGCACACTATCCATTAAGCCACACCTTGAATAAATCATTTAACCTCTTTAGGGCTCATTTTCCTTTCCATTTAAAAAAAAAAATCAGTGAGATGGATTGGGTGATAATGGGATCTATTTGCACTCTAAAATTCTGTGCTCATGTAAGTTTTGCAAGAAAGTTTTAGAGCAATTGTTAGATTCAATCAAAGGAGCCACAATAAGATCAACTGGATCTCATATTTGTGGGTTGTATTATAGTTATTTACAAGCATCTTTATTTTCCCTCTTACTAGATTAGAATCTCTTCCAGGCTATGGACCATGACCTGTGTTCCTTTGTATCCCCAGTGCGGGGCACTGTGTAGTACATATCTGGCTCCTAGTGACTTCAGTGCAGATGCCTTCTTGCTCCCAGGTTTTGTCCTATCATGTCACCTAGTTACTTGGATTTTCTTAGTGAAAAATGTATGTTCATCCTTGAAAGTCCATACTGCTTCTGGTTATCTCCAACTTCAATTTATATTATGTTATGTTATATTATATTATAATTCTATTGTATCATAATACTATGTTATTACTAATTCAAGATGGATTTGACTCTTTAAGACACATTGATAACATTTTAAGACTTCAAGGGATTTAGAAGATCTAATCCCACCTTCTTATTCCATAGCTAAGGAAACATCACACAAGCTACATAATAGCAGAGCAGGATGAGGACACAGGATTCCAGAGTCTCTGTCCAATGTTCTGTCTACTACACCACAACCTTTTTTCTTTTTCATTTTGACTGCTGTGTTAAACTGGCTGAGATTGCTTCACAAACATGAGAAAAAAAGTACTCCTGCCTACCTTGGTATCAGCATAGGTTACTGCAAGGAGCAATTGGTGAATTGTTTCATAGGCTTGTTGTAACTAGCAGGTTCTTTTGACTTGGAGTTAAGGGCTTCCCTTCCCTTCCTCTCCCGTCTCCAGTCTTACCATCCCTTCCCTTCCCTTCCCTTCCCTTCCCTCCCCTCCCCTCCCCTCCC